>NW_027468650.1:37013844-37091344 GCF_046254945.1 Alosa pseudoharengus
TTGCTGCTGCTGGTGGTGCTGGTGGTGCTGTTGCTGCTGCTGGAGGTGCCGCTGCTGCTGGGGTGAGGGGGTGAGAGGCGCTGTGCCCCAGCGTGAGGGGGTGAGAGGCGCTGTGCCCCAGCGTCCTTACCTCACGGGGGTGGGGTGGGGTGAGGGGGTGAGAGGCGCTGTGCCCCAGCGTCCTTACCTCACGGGGGTGGGGTGAGGGGGTGAGAGGCGCTGTGCCCCAGCGTCCTTACCTCACGGGGGTGGGGTGGGGTGAGGGGGTGAGAGGCGCTGTGCCCCAGCGTCCTTACCTCACGGGGGTGGGGTGGGGTGAGGGGGTGAGAGGCGCTGTGCCCCAGCGTCCTTACCTCACGGGGGTGGGGTGGGGTGAGGGGGTGAGAGGCGCTGTGCCCCAGCGTCCTTACTTCATGGGGGTGGTAGGGTAGATGCACATTGCAAGACAGTATTTCTGGAATGGTACCAGAGGTATAGCTGAATGTGCCTGATAAAATGATCACGGGACATGTAGGGTAGATGGTATTTCAACCTCTTCAATCTGGAGTTGAACTGCTCAGCTATTTGAGTGTTCACACCAGAGAACTGTGGGTACAGGTCCGCATTATATCCACAGTTGCATCCTGTACGCAATACCAAAAGAAATATCAAGTGAATGTTACTTACATTGTATTATAATTTCATTGATAGGACATTGTTCATGCAAGCCATCAATGTATATACCAATTATATTACAAGGGTCAATGTCCCCGGAACAAAGTCGGGGTTGAACCCACAACTTTTCAGGCTACTGCATGCTAGCCTAGCTCCTTAACCGCTATGCTACCACCGCCCCAGATGTATCTGTATTTCTTTATCCGCCCGTTTTTCTTTTCCTCCCTTCGTCTTAGTATTTCTCTGTCTATCTTGCAACCTGAATTGTTGGTGAACAAGCAAGTCTGATCTATCTTGCAACCTGAATTGTTGGTGAACAAGCAAGTATGTATCTTGTTGTGTTGGGGACTGAAGCTTACTGTCTGCACACACAGTATCCCTATCTATCTTTGCATACTGAATTTATCATAAACATGATGTACCAGAGTGATTTCTCCAATGCAGTCGGTCTACAAGGAACCAGGTCGTTTTGAAGAATTCCGGATCCCTGTTTAAAGCATAACTGTGAAGTTTGCACGCATTGTCGTAAATAACAACGCGGGGGCCTGAAAGAAACAAGATGCAGGTGTGTATACTTAGCCTGGGTAAACCAAGAAAAACCAAGACCAACCTGTTAGTACATAAGAATTCAAGCCAATCACAACCGTGTATCCGACATGAGGTGCGCTGCACATAATTACAGATAGGAGAGTACAGAACCAATGGCTGCGTTAATGGCAGGGCTGGACTGGCCATCTGGCATACCGGGCATTTTCCCAGTTGGATGACATCCACAACCAGTCAGTATCAGTGTTACATAGTTGAAAGTTAATTTACTTTCACTGGAATCCTTCCACAGTCTTTTACTTACTACTTTTTAAAAATGTTAAGCCTACTTCACCTGTCTGGAATCTGGTCCTCAAGATGGTGAAGGGGATGTTTACAGATTCACTGCTCTCCATGACTGAGAATCCATAACACACTCCTGTGGACAAAAAACGTGTAGCGGTATGTGACATATAATGTTATATCTAAAACAGTGTGGCATTACTGTAATATTATTTCACAGAATTATTTCAGCTAAGACTGACCAAAATATACTGCTCAAAGAAATTAAGGGAACACTTCAATCATACACTGGATCGGTACTCTGACACTGTTTGGTTCTGAGCACAAGTCAAACTTTTGAGGCGAGTGTTTTGCAAGAACTGTCAGACATTCTGTGAATGTAGTTTGAGAATGGAGAAAAGGGTGGAAGGTTTCAAAAAATGTGTGTTTAACAATTGTGGAAAACTGTAAGCGTTCCCTTAATTTTTTTGAGCAGTATATTTGCAATGTTTTTAAATTTAAGAAGCATTGTTGAAAAACAAAAAAAAGCTTGTTTACCATGGCCGCAGAAAAGAGTAAAAAGTCCTGGGATCAGGGTAGAGTGGTGACCTGAATACTTCCTGCACCCATCAGCAGGACCCTCCGGCTTTCTCACAGTATCCAAGAGAAACCTCCCCCTTGGCCTTTTCATGGGGAGGTGGGGAAAACACTGGAGGTTTTTCTCTCCAGGAATAGCACAGGTGCCTTGTGCTCCCTCTTTTTGGCTGATGAATGCCTGTTTGGCCACCATATACATCTGCTGTACAAGGGGCAGAATCTCCTCCTTCATACAGCCCAGTTCTGCCACTAGCTGCCACAGTAGGGGGCAGTGTAAATGCAGCCGGCGCAATGTATTAGTGTGGTTCGTGAGGTCCCCTGGCCTCACATTGTGTAGGTCTTCGATGAGCTGGTCCAGGTCGTCACAGGGATGCAGCAAAGCACACATTGGTGACGACTTGGACAGCTCAGTTAGGAGATGATGGTACGGCTCAGGTGCACGGTCAGTGTACCCGCTCCTGCCCAGGAACTCCAGCAGAGGTGACAAAAAGCTGGCTGTCTTGTTGAACTCAGCTTGCATCTGCTTAAATTCTTCGGCTGTGCAACCACCCTGGCTGTATTTATTCAGCATGTCCCTCAATTTCTTTGAGGGGATGATGATACGGTCAATGTGACTGGTGCTTAGGAAAAAAATATCACTGTTACAAATTATAAGCAGAAATTATTGTATTTTACATAAAGGATTAAAGACAAAAAGACATTTCATAAAAGCAAAAGATGCAAGAGTACTTATCTCCCTGTTCCCAAAAAACTGTCCTCTGATTCTTGGGGTTCCTCCTTGTACCTTTGGTGGTACCCAAGGGTAGTGCCATCCATTACAAGCTCTCTACAGTGAGGATACAGGTATTAACATTCACTATCACTAACTGATTTAGCATATTAGTGAGTTATGCATTCAATGAAAAAGGGCCTCAGAAATATTCAGTACTTAGGCTCATCCTGACAAATCGGGCACTGGAAGCCTTCTTTGGTGTCCAGCTCCAGGAGGCCCAGGAAGGCATGCCACGCCATACGGAACTTGTGGTATGTTAGGAAAAAATGACTTCCAGAGTCCCTCTGGCGCGCTTCCCATACCCGGAAGTAGTTAAACATTGATGTTCTGTTTTGATATGGAGACATAATATACAATTCAACACTAGGTTAGAGTAAAGATAAAGCTCACAATAAAGAATCCAAGATGACTTACCCAGAAAATAAAAAGTGGAACATGTAATCCCTCAGCACTGCATGATGGATGAGGAACGACCCCATGTTCAAAATAAATGTTTTCCCTCCATCAAAACAATGAGATGTGTTACATGTGCTGTCCATGCATATGTACTTGTATGCTAAATTAGATAAAAAAGTGAAGGTTATTTATTATGACCTTTATATATTAATATTACACATTTTCATTTTGTAAAGTACCAACTGAAATTATGGGGATAGCATTGGAAACCACATACTCTGGGCACGGAACACAGCAGTGCTGCAGAACAGGAGGGGCTGTCCGTCTAATACAGGTGTCTGGCTCATTGTAGCTCCACACCCACACGTGGACTTTGTAGGTGGAATGAGCTGCAGCACCCCACCTACGCTTTCAAAAAGCTCTGTTGGAGGGTTTGAGTAGACAACCTGCACACACATTAAACATTAGTCTACAATCAATTTGTCTGTAGGGTATAGCTTTTGAAAAAGGTACATTTGAGCACACCTGCTCTTCCACCGCAATCTGAAAACAGATGTTGTCTTCGGAGACCACTGCAATAGCCCTCTCCCTATAGACAGTGGTTGACTCCACGCCCTGAATGAACTCTAACACCTCTGGCACCTGATGGAGGGCTTTGAGCTCTTTCACATGGGTGCAGCTGTAGTGACAGGAGCAAAGAAAACAATAGATTTTCCTGTCTCTGCCTGCCACTACAGTAAACCCCTGTCTCCCTTTGAAGACATATTTGGTCGAATCAAAAGGGATTGGAATGAGTATGTCTCGAGGCCTGAAAGCACAAAATCACATGTTATATTGCTTACAGACATGTATAAATTATTACACCAAGTCAATTTTCCATTATCAAAGATCTTTTTGGATAATGAGAAGACTAAGTGTTGTTGTAGAACAATATTACTGTTACTAATAACTTAATGCAGGTGCAAACATATTCTTTCATTGTATCAAGGTGAAGTGAAGTGAAGTGATAAGTATTGAACATGCTGAACTTACATCCACTGGCTGCATGTCAGAATCTACATAATCTGAAAAGGGTTAATAGGTTAATATGATATGCAATTCTATAGACCCTTTTAACAATAAAAACAAAAACAATGCTTGAACGTTCTATTTGGGCCCCAATCTACTTCCTCTGCATTAAGATAACATATGGAATGTTAAAAAGGAAGCCTTGTGGGGCCAACTATGATGCTGATAATGGAACTCTCTTGAAAGGGTCCATACACTCCGTCATTAGAAAATCAATATGAACCAGTTCACGTCTTTATTTGTAATACTTACCATTCTTCATCTCATCTCCTACGATCGCATGCAATGCTTTTGCATGGACACAATTCGGATAGAGACTCAGAAATTCTACAAAAGATCAATCAAATAGGAGCAATAATGACATGTTTTGCAACAATACTTGTTTCTAATTAACTCTGTGGTAATGTAGAGAAAGACAGTAGCTTTATTATACCTGTACATGTCAAGTGAGATTTGTTCCTGCAGGCAGATATATCCTTGGCCCTCATGCTGTTACAAGTGCAGCAATAGCACCACTTTGAACCATCTGAATACTCCATGGCCTGCCGGCTGACCATGACATACTTTGGCATCTACATGAAAACAAGTATATTAGAAATTGTGCCAGAAAGTTCAGATACTAATCTTAAAAACATATGATTGATAAGGTGAGATCAAAACTTACTTCTGTGGAACTCACTCCATGACACTGTGCTAACAGATATATCTGTTCTGTGACAGAACTGCTGCACAGCATGATTTCATCTGAAAGCAGCAGCTGCTGCACATACCGGCCTTCGTCAGATGACTGAAAAACACACATCAGCACATCACATCAGCATCACATCAGCTTGTCTTATGAACAAACATGACAGCCATTTTGAATAGACAGCCTTTTTTACTTACAGTTGATACATGTAATTCTTCTGTGCTTGAAATAACTACAAATAAAGAGAGAACAGGATTAAAACATAGAAATACTTGAGCTCATATAGGCAAGGCAAGGTAAGTTTATTCATAGCACATTTCATACACAGGGATAAATCAATGTGCTTTACATAGACAAAAGCAAATAATAGTAGTAAACAAAAGCAAAAGCATAAAAGTGCAATGGGTAAAAAAGTAAAGTACATAAAAATACAGTAATAGAATAATTAAAAGATAGGTTAAAAGACATGATGAACTAAACATCTATACAAATATGTATACATGTAACATTCAAGTCTATTCTTTGCCATCACTAGACTAGCATAGGAAATCTTTGCCAACTTACATGCACTGCCTGTGTTTAGTATTTCTTGAGAATCTGCTGAAAGTCAAACACAAAGAAAACAAAACATTTTTAACTTATTAACAGCACTTTGAGGGTCTTAGTCTGCTGATTGATTTAACACTTACCAGTATCAGAAGGGTAGTGTGATTCCACCGGAAGTGGAGACAAGTCTGTCAGGGAAAAGAGCTCATTTTAATTATCTCTGTAAAATCTCTGATTTAAGTGATTAGTTGTGTTCAGTTGCTCAAAGTGACAGTGGTGACCTAAGTGCAAACCCAAGAGCAAAAAATAACAACAACTAGTCACAACATACTGTATGATATGACAGAGTGAGCTATGAACAATAAAGAAATAGAAAAGAAATTGGAGTACCGATAAAGGAAGTTGCAGCAGTCACTGGTTCAGCCAGAGGCACAGGCACAGCCACAGGTGCCCAATGTGTCTGTTAAAATCAATTCAGTTTGAAAAAAAATGCTTCAACAAGACATTGACATCATTCGGTTTAAGGATACACTACTTCAAACCTTACCCTTTTCACTTTCCTCCTCTGTTTGACAACTGGAACATTGTTCCAGTCTATTCCTAGAAATGACTGGCCAGTGAATTGGGATGTCATGTCCTGGGCTCTTTTTCTTGAAGCTGTATCATAGAAACATGTTGGAACAAATAGAGATTTTGCTAAAACATTAACACCTGAGTGAAAGTAGAAAAGTGGCACACAAGGAAAGTACATAGATAGATAGATAGATAGATAGATAGATAGATAGGGACTGAGCCTGTGATTCTGTGTGCATGGTAAGGTGCTCTATAAGAGTGAGTGTGCAAATAAGTAAGTCCAACAGTGCAACAGTACAAGAATAAAGTCTAGAGACCAGCATAAAATAAATATGGACATAAGAGAATAATGCAGCCAAAGTAATATAAAAAAACTATATCAATGCAAGAACAAGTTGAAGTAATAGGGTTACAGCCATTGGTCAAGTATTAAGTATAAAGTGAGTAATAGGTATTAAGTACGGCTACAATCCAGGCTGTGGGAGGAAGGGAGGGGTTATGCATATGTGCTAATATAGCATGCAAACAGTGTAGCAGTAAAAACATGCTATTGGAGTATATGTGCTATTTTTTTTAGAAGGTTTCTTTTTTTTTGCACTGCAAAGGATTTTAAACAAAAACGTTTAGGAGAAAAATGTTTATGAGCCACATTAATGTTATGTGTCACATGCCTGAGATGATCATATCAAATAAACAAAAACATAAAATAGATACAGTTCTGGTGCCTGATGCATTTCTGAGCCAGCCTGTTCCTTTGAAAACCCATAACAGATGTAAAAGTGGAAAGAGCATTTCAGAGACAAATATTCTGGCTACAAACAACCATTGAACATCTTTCAATACATGCCAGCGATTTTCTAAAATGTATGTTTAATTAACATATTAGACAAATGCCTAATCATAGGTCTATATTTACTGTCACACGTTTGCAATATTTAACTTGAAGTAATTGAAGTAATGTAGGCTACGCTGCGCTCTGATCATAGAATAAGGATACACGCCTGTCCAATAGATGTCGCTACAATAATATCCAAACTATGGAATGACACGAAATACGAAGGCTTTAACAGTAGAAGAATTTTTTTTTTTTTTTTTTAAAAAGGAGCGTTTTAGTGAGAAAGTTTATGCAGTTACCAAGTTTATGACAACCCGCGCACACAAACTTGTCTTGAAACATGGCTGCGTGCACTTGTTAACTTTTACATTCTAATAACACAATGCGTCGTGCAGAACATTTAACAATTCATTGAAAAGACGAACATACCCATTGTCTCCGAAGGTCATCGGCCGGAACAAGACGGACTAAGCCGAACTCATAGAATTGACCAATAAAAACTCGAGATGACAATAACCAATCAGATCAACTTGCGGTGCTTTACCCATGACTTGGGTATGCTTCATACCTCAGATTAGCCTATAGCCTAGGCCTACTATTTTTTTATTACAACTCTACCTCTTTAATTCAGCTGTCTGGTTGAAGCCTGGAAATATTGTAAACAAAGTAGCATATAGCTTAGCCTATCATAGTCTACTGATGGGACTGTTCAGTTTCCCCATGTGTGTTTAAGTTTCAAGGTAATACTTGTTCTCCTTGGGACAGGCCCTTTTGGGAAACGTTGGTATTGAGATGATCAGTCAACTTCAATGCATGAGTTTTAAACAAATATGTGCAGCATGCTAATGATGCTAAGCGGATTTAATAGTAATTTAGCTAGTCGTCTGATCCTTGCTTTCACGATTGTGAATGTTTTATTTAAGTCGCGCGTGTTCATTGAGCAGGAGAGTGAGAGGGAGGGAGCGGGGCAAGGAGAGGGGGTTTACTTCTATACTGTTTGGTAAAATTGCACACATAGTCTACAATGAAAGCAAGGAGAGGTATGAAATTATTATTTATTTATTTATTTGTCTTTGGACAACGTAGGCTACCGATAAGTAAAGCGGGAGTTGTGGGTTGCTTTTGCATAAGCTGCAAAGCACTGCGTGAAACACTAGAAAGGGTGTGTCGCGATTCTGCCTTTTCAAACCGCGACACAGTATCGTGGATATGAATGTCGCGATTTCGGTTTTGAATCGTAAATCGTTACAGCCCTAATAATCGTAGTTATCATTTATTTCATTACGAACGTGACAGGGCATCCAACCAGCAGGTTATTACTTTTCTATCAAGTATTCCATCAACTCAATATACCTAATGACCCTGAAGGTCAACTGAACCTCTTGTGGTGTGGAGTGGTACTGCAGGTAGTGCAACATAAATATCAGGATACCACATCCCTCCCCCCTTAAGAGAAAAACTACTCCAGTGATTAAACATCACGTATTCCCCCAACTAATCCCAATTGTACTGTAGGGGTGACATTGTACTTAATCCTGTTAACACAGAAAACAAAACTACATCAACATCAAACACTCCTAGACTGTCTGATCTCACAGTTAACACAAACATACACATTCTGGCAAACTCTCACGTTTCTCTTTCTTTTTTTTTTTTTTACTAGAACAGAATTAGAAACAGAAACAACTAGGAAGGTGGGTAGACTACCATCCTTCCAGTGAGTCCCAGAGCACATTCTTGCTCTTGCTTGAGAGATCTCACTACTATTTCACAAAGTCTTTCAGGTAAGCAGGAGTCTGTCTTGTGCGCTCGGAGCGGCGCAGCACAGGCAGTGGATCTACTTCTGCATCTGGCTGTTCAACAGCTGAAGGGTATGCTTGGGTTGTCTCAGGAACAGTCATTTTCTCTCAGACCGAAGTAGTGACAGCAGAGTCTGCAGGCAGGGCCTCCAAAACTGGATCTGGAACCTGAAGACTGGTAGGCTCCACAGTCACCTCGGGAATGGGCGTTTCACTGCTCACTGTTGCATGCCTTTTTCTGATTTGGTCAACATGGCGTCTCATGACTCGTCCATCTCCGGTCTGTACTGTATAAGATACAGGTCCTGTGTTCTCTTCAACGACCGCGGGTATCCAACGCGGTCCATGACTGTAGTTTCGGATGTACACATCATCACCAGGAGAAAAACTCCTCCACTTACTGTGTGTGTCATGTTGTTCTTTCTGCTTGAGTTGTTTCTCACGTATCTTTGACTTCTCATCAGGTAGTAGAAGATCCAGTGTGGAGCGCAATCTCCTGGACATAAGCATTTCAGCTGGTGACAATCCAGTCGTGGTTTGCGGTGTGATTCTATAATTGAACAAAAATCTAGCTATTCTTGTTTCCAAAGTGTCTCCTTTTATTTTCTTTATTCCTTGTTTGAACGACTGTACAGCTCTTTCCGCTAGGCCGTTCGACGCTGGATGGAAGGGTGCGGATGTTATGTGCTGTATGCCATTCTGTTTCAGGAATGCTTTAAACTCTTGGCTTGTGAAGCAAGTTCCGTTATCCGATACTAAGGTCTGGGGCAGGCCATGTATGCTAAAGCACTGTCTGAGCTTTTCGATGGTAACTTGACTTGTTGCTGTACTTGCTGGATACACGTCAATCCATTTGGAGTGTGCATCTACAATGACAAAGAAACATTTCCCCTAGAAAAGGGCCGGCGTAATCAATATGCAGTCGGCTCCAGGGTGTCTCAGGCCACTCCCATGGGTGTAGCGGCGCTCCTGCTGGAGGATTTCTGCTTTCCTGACACGTATGGCAGGACTGTACTTCTTTCTCAATTTCGGAATCCATTCCTGGCCACCAAACGTATGAACGTGCTAAGCCCTTCATTCTAGATATACCTGGGTGTGTGTGGTGTAACTGTTTTTAAATGGCTTTCCTACCTCTCTGCGGAACGACCACTCTCGCCCCCCAGAGCACACACCCATCTTTCACACTCAGCTCCAGTCTTCTCTGACTGTAGGGTTTGTACATTGTATCCACCTCTCTTGGCCATCCTTTCAGACACCAGACTAGCACTTGGGAGAGTGTTTCGTCCTTAGCTGTCCACTGTCTAACCTGTGTTGTCATGATAGGTGGGTCCTCCATGACCTCCAACATGAGGACCTGGTCTGTGTCGTCCTCTTCCCCTGTTTGTGGCAGTGGCAACCTGCTCAGTGCGTCTGCATTTGCATGTTCCTTCCCAGGTTTGTATATGATTTTGTACTCATAAGCTCTCAGGAGTGTTGCCCACCTCTGCACTCTTGGTGACCCCATCTGTGGCACTGGCTTTTTTTCGTGAAAGAGTGATATCAGTGGTTTGTGGTCAGTGCTGATTGTGAATGTTCGTCCGCTGTGAGTAGCGCTTCTCTGCTGGTGTTAGCTTGCGTGACATGAAACCTAAAGGCTTTTCACTACCGTCTTCCATGACATGTGACAGTACGGCGCCTATTCCGTATGGCGATGCGTCACACGCCAGCACCAAGTCTTTGTCCGCTGAATAGTGACCTAGGACTTTAGCTGACTTCAGCAACTGTTTTGAGTTCTGAAAAGCTTCTTCCTGCTCGTTGTTCCAGGTCCAAGAAACATCTTTCCTCAGCAGCTTGTGTAACGGGGCTAAGCGTGTAGCGAGACTAGGGAGGAACTTGTTATAATAATTCAACAGACCCAGATATGCCTTTAGCTCCGTCACTGTGGTTGGCGGTGGAGCTTCCTCTATGGCTCTCACCTTACTCTGTACGGGATGTATGCCTTCAGCATTGACTTCGTGACCAAGGTATTCAACCTCATTTCGTAGAAATGCACACTTGCTTCTGTGAAGTCGCAGGCCTGCGTCTTTCAGACGCCTAAGTACCTCATCCAACGTGCTCAGATGTTCGGCTTCATCTCTCCCAGTCAGAATAATGTCGTCTAAGTACACAGCTACTCTTGGAAGGCCTTGTAACAGGTTTTCCATTGTTCTTTGGAAAATGGCGGGCGCTGATGAAACTCCAAAAGGGAGCCTATTGTAGGTGAACAGGCCTCGGTGTGTGTTTATTGTTAAGTATTTCTTTGAGGCATCATCCATTACAATCTGTTGATAGGCGTGGCTTAAATCGAGCTTGGAGAACTGTTTCCATCCTGACAGAGTATTAAATAGGTCTTCGACACGGGGAATAGGGTATTGCTCTAGTGAGGAGGCACTGTTAACTGTTAGTTTGTAATCTCCGCATATTCTGACCGAACCATTTGGCTTTAAGACAGGAACTATGGGTGCAGCCCACTCAGCGTATTTAACGGGAGCTATAATGTCCTCCTTCAGCAGCCTATCTATCTCCTCTTCTACTTTTGCCCTCATGGCATAAGGAACTGAGCGGGGCCGATAGAATTTAGGCTGTGCTTCAGCAGACACTCGAATGGTTGCTTTCATGCCTTTCAACATGCCTAACTCCTGCTTGAAAACATCCTCATTTCTCATGAGCACTTCCTGAAGACTCTGTGCCTCTGTTCTCACATTTTTTATTTCTTCCCACTTCAGCTTTAGCGCCTCTAGCCATCCTCTTCCTAACAAGCTAGGTCCTGTACCTTTAACCACCACTAGGGGCAATGTCTTTACCTGCCGTTTACTTCAACTTCGGCTACCCCCGCTACTTTGATTTTCTCCCCTGTATATGACTTAAGTAAAAGTTTAGTTTGTTTTATTTGAGGGCGTTGCTTCTCGTTCCACATCTCCTTGAACTTCATCTCATTCATTATGCTTACACTACATCCTGTATCAATTTCAAAATGTACTGTCTTCTTATTCACTTCCATAGTCACTTCAAACGGTTTTATTCTCTGAATTGATGTCTCCGTTTTCATGCAGGCTCATGTGAATGCTTCCTCTTCAGATCTATCGTCATCCTGCCTTCCACAGTCTACATTGTGTGATCGATGTGGACGTGAACGCCGCTCAGCTCTGTATGCTTTCTTTTCAATGGGTCGTGCGCCTTCTTTATTTTTATTTCGGCAAGCCTTAGCTATGTGCCCTACTTTCCCACAACAGTGACACTTTGCCTCCTTAAATTTGCACTCAGCTGCGCTGTGTTGCTTCCCATGACATCGATAGCATTCTTTATCTCTCTTTTTCCATTCTCCCTCCTTTTTCAATGTTCCCTCTGTCTTCATGCTGTTGCATGCTAACGGTGCCTTATGTAGGTCTTGAACATTTTTACTAGCAGCTTCTGCGGCTACTGCAATTTTGAATGCTTTCTCAAAAGTCAAGTCTGTTTCCGATAGCAAGCGTCTTTGAATCCTGTCATCATTAATACCGCACACAAGCCGGTCTCTTAACATCTGTTCCAGTGTAGTACCATAGTTACAATCATGTGCTAATCGTCTCAATTCTGCTACGTATGCACTGACGGTCTCCGTAGACTGGCGGGAGCGCGAGTCAAATTTATATCTCTGCACGATTTCGCTCTGTTTGGGGTTGAAGTGCTCTTTCATTAAAGTTTTTAACTGACTGTATGTTTTCAAGCTGGGCTTATCTGGACTCACCAGGTTCCTTATGAGTTTGTATGTGGCTGGTCCCACCACGCTGATGAGGATAGCTCTCTGCTTCTCTCGGTCATCAATTCCGTTAGCTTCAAAAAACTGCTCTAGTATCTCACAATACTCTTCCCATGTCTGTTCCTTCACGTCAAAGGCAGAAAGGGTGCCTATCACCGTAGTCATCTTTGCGTTTGTCTCTATGAATCCTCCGGTCCACTGTTAGCCCCTCGAATTCTCTGTTAGCAACTTCGTCCCACCTTCAGCCCTCTGAACTCATCCAGTAGCATCCGTCTTCAAACCGGCACTTATTCCATCAATCCAGTATCCTCGTCGCCAATATGTGGTAACTTCAGTGTTTTAAAGACTGAATCACTCAGGATAATCGTAGTTATCATTTATTTCATTACGAACGTGACAGGGCATCCAACCAGCAGGTTATTACTTTTCTATCAAGTATTCCATCAACTCAATATACCTAATGACCCTGAAGGTCAACTGAACCTCTTGTGGTGTGGCGTGGTACTGCAGGTAGTGCAACATAAATATCAGGATACCACACTGAGAGAGGACAACCTTTTCTAGTATCTTTGACAGAAAAGGTAATTTAGAAATAGGCCTATAATTCTTCAGGTCACTGGGCTCAAGGTTAGGTTTCTTAAGTAAAGGTTGCACAATTGCACGTTTAAAACCTGAGGGGACCACTCCATTGGTTAGTGAGTGATTAATTATGGCCAATACAAGAGGGCAGATGATGGTAAAAACTTCTTTAAAAAGGCGTGCAGGTAAAACATCTAAGTGGCAGGATGTAGATTTCATATGGGAGACCACCTCAGAAAGCTGGGAGGAAGATATAGCCTGAAACTGTTGGAGGCAGCTAGGTGAAAGTTCTATCACTGAGGGATCCGAATCTGGAGGTGAGATTTGAGATTTTATTTTTTCAATTTTATTGATGAAGAAGTTGAGGAACTTCTCACAGATTTCTGTTGAAGGGGCAAGAGTAGATGACGCAGAGGCAGGATTTATAATAGAGTTAATGGTATTAAATAAAACTTTAGGCCTATGAGCATTATTGTTGATAAGCTTATGCTTTTGTTTTAGTAGGGCAACACAGTCTAAGGTCTCAAGACAGGATGCATTAAAGAGAGTGACTAATTCTTCAATGTCAGAGCAGGTGGAAATAGCAACAGAGATAGTAGGTGAGTGAGACAGGATGAAAGTATTAGAGAATGTTGTGGCTGTGGTGGAATTAATAGAACGGGCAAAGGAATAGGACAAAATAGATTCAAATAAAATCAAAAAATGATCAGAGACCCCAACATCCATAATTTCTAAGTTGGAAACATTGAAACCATAAGACAATACTAGGTCCAATGTGTGGCCTTTCTGATGTGTCGGGCCATAACAGATTGCACAAGATTGAAAGAGTCCACAAGGCATAAAAAGTCCTTAACCAAAGGTTTTGATGGGCAACAGATGTGAATGTTAAAATCCCCTAAAATCATGAAATTGTCAGAGCGAGAGGCCATAAAAGATAGTAGATCAGCAAATTCTTGAATGAAATTACAATTAAGCTTAATTTTTGGTGGTCGGTAAACTACTGCACAGAGGAGGGTGGCATTTATCTTTACAAGCTGTACCTCAAAAGTGGAGAACATATCAATTTGTACAATTCTACATTTAAAGTTGTTATTATAAACAGCAGACCACCTCCACGACCACCAGGGGGTTCACTCTTTATTACGACATCCCGTTATTACGACAACCCTCTATTACGACATACCGTTATTACGACATGCCTCTATTTAGACATGCCCCTACTCCGACTTTTTTTAGTACCGCTATTCCGACATACCAATCCTCATTTTCAATTTATCTCAGTTACTGTATCCTATCAAATTCCAACATCCTAGATGCATGGATGAGCTGTAGTCATGTCATCTGCACCTGCAGCTACATCAACAATCCACCCGCCATCCACTCCAAACAATGTTTTTCCCAATAATTGATATCGGCACACATTTCAATCAAAACCTTAGGTGATTTTGAACTGGCCATGTGAATAAATGTTACACATTATATGTAAAACACAGGTATCTCTCCTCATTTTATTCTCTAAGTTCTCAGGGGAAAACGGTCGGAAACTCCATGCATCAAACAAACTCTGTGCGTGCAGGCCACCTATATTAATTCATTAATGGCCGTCAATCAATGGCCAATTGCGCAAAGACGGGCGGAATTCTTGCTCCAGTAGCCTAAACCACTTCAGTGAACGTTCAAATAACCCCCAGAGTTCAGGGTCCATCAGGGTGTTCAAACTGAATGTGCAATATATTCAAGTTGCTTATATTGCATTTTAGAGGACAATGATAAAGCCATGTGCAACGCATTTTGGCTTGCCAGCAGGTTGGATAAACTCAATTTACTACACAATAATGTAGGCTAGGCCTATATCTTTTATATGTCATGCGTGCAGTTGTTGAATTGCACATAACATGTCTGCATATTTATTTAGTCTTCTTTCTCTCGACTCTAGGCTAGCGCATGCATTATCATGAATTGTGCAGACAGGCGGGATATCCGATGCTCCTTTTACAGTAAACCACTTCACAACGAACGTTCAAATAACCCCCAGAGTTCAGTGTCCATCAGTCCCAACATTTAGAAACATAATCGAAAAGTCCAAGCGTGAATTGGGTGTGTTTTGATTTTGAGAGAGACTGGAGAAGGGCCGTATGTCTCACAGCAACTGCGATAACCTTGTTTCTTTAAGGCTATCCTTACCTCCAAATATCCACATCTAATGAGGGTCGGCGACTATCCAATACCCAATACTATTTGCAATACCCTCGATATGAATATTATTGGAAAGTTTAGTTTATGGCCGTTCGTGTGAGTAGCCTACAATAACTTAATTTTGTAAATTTTACCAAAACGACTGGTTTCGCCTTGCAGGGTCACATTTCATTTGTTGTCTTATCTTTTTTTATTCAAAACAATTCGTAGGTATAAGTCTAATTACCACCAGACACAAATAATCATCACCTAGGTTAAATCTTCTCTCTCTCTCCAAAATCTCTTCCTCTGAGATGCACGCGCTATAGGCTATAATTTAGACTACCCGACATTTCAAATGTGACTCTCTAATCAACTTGTTTTAGCTCTTAAACACAAAAAATGCAATGTTCAACGGAGCTGGTGTGTGTGAGGCGCACTCTTAAAGACGCGACTAACCTTTCGGTTTCATTCGGTTAAAGTTCTTGTGCGTAGGCTATTATAGAATCCAATCCTGTCGATGCCCCTGCTATTTATCAATGTAGCCTTTTATTGTTTTTTTTGCCATGAATCGTCTGAGCTGTGATGAAATCGTGTGTTGTTTAAAGTTGGGACGATTACTGTAGGCCTAGGCTATACTGCCCATATTGGAATAAAAAAAATAAAGGCCCACCCTAGGCCTACTTCGCAAAAGGCACTCCGTTGAAAAATCCTGGCTATGGCACTGTTAATGACCTCGTGTCGGAATGGCAGGACATTTGAAAAAAGGTCAAGTAGTCGCAGTAGTGGGACGCCTGAAAATTAATGTTAATGCCGCCACTTCGACAATTAGACGCCAATGTCTAAGTAGCGGCATGTCGGAATAGCAGCATTTAACCCACGACCAGTAGCCCTAGGGGAATTCATCAAGCTGCAGTGAGGAGGGCAGAGTTCTCCAAGTGGAATGACGTCGTTACCGCTGAGCCAAGACTCCGTTATAAACAAAAAGTCCAGGTGATGAGACGTGAAGCGGTCGTTTAAAATGAAAGTCTTGTTACAAATAGATTGTGCGTTCAATAACGCAAATTTGACGGGAGGAGGGTCTTGCGCATGCTGCAGAACTTCCTGCGGTGAACCAGCTGTGAGAACTTTTACCTTCGGATGAAGGTCTTGCGGCGGTTCAGGCGCAGTCTGACATGGTGATGTGACATTCTCAGCAGCTCCATCGAAGTTGTCCAAGATGTGAGAGACAGATTCTCGCTGCGTTGTTGGTCGCTGTAGATTCTCCACTGATACTGAGTTGTTTGCGGGAGCGGACTGCTCTGGAAAACCGCGTTGATTAGGCAAGAAATCCCATGGAGATGATGGAGGGATGCTTTCGTCTGTCGCACGGATGATAGAGCGACCTGCGCCTCTGTGCAAGTAGCGTTTCCGCCGGAGGATCCCCGCTGCCCGGCAAAGGTGGAGCACCTCGATGTTGATGGTGTCGGTGGAGGCGAACTGTCGAAGTTCAAGGGGTGTGTACTGAAAACCCCCCATAGCCAAAACACAAACTCCGACACGGCTTGATGCATCAGCCAGTCCAGCACAGCTTCCACCACACAAGCAGACAGCAAGTCCAATAGCAGTGAAGGCCTTGCTGATGGCAATTGGCAGGGGGGGGGGGGAACAGCTGATCACCAGGCGAAAAAACAGCGCAGGTAGAACTCGGACTAGACCATTGTTGATGATTTTTGTACAGCCACAGCATATTCTGTGTTATAGCTATGAACACATACAATGGCTCGATTAAAAGGTGAGACTTTAAGCTCTCGGTGGGTGCAAACCGTGTATTTCTACACGCCTCTGTTCCTGAGAAATCCCAAGCTAAACAGTGGCTAGTTTTCATCAAAATCGCTGTTTTTTTTTTCTAGAAATGGAGATATAACGTCTTTCATGAAATATGAAGTGTTGCATGTTACTTACTTGTGTAAACTTTCCGGGAAGTGATCAGCGAGACCTGGCGAGACTGCCATCTAGTGATAGACCCACGAAAATGGCCTGGTTTTGACCTGACGTGCATGCGTCACTGATTCGACCCAAAGCGACAACTGAGTTATGATAAAATTTCCAGATAAAATGTCCAGATTGTGCTTTTTCATGAGTTTTCGATCGTCATATATTTCATTTCAATTCATCACAGAGTTCCCAGACTCACATATAAGGTGTGTTAGAGTGTCTAGTTTCGTAATTAAAAAAGATTCCAAAAAAAAGATTCCAAAAATAATTCCGTGGAAATGCATGGATTCCAGTTGCTGCTACTGGAAGAAACTGTAATCCATGCATTTCCACAGAATTATTTTTGGAATCTGATCCCTTATCATACCTGTTCATTCTTACTTGTCGCTCGACTTATCGTGACTAAATTCAAGATGGCTGCAAACGCTAAACTTCGTGAAGGTACTGTCTGTATAAATCGTCTTGTAAGTAAACTACCAGTGCTTTTTCAAAGTTCTCAATGTCTCGTTTTAAATGTCAGGGCCCTCGGAAGTCTACCAATGAAGTGTGGAGATACATTGCACCTCGTAAATGGTGTAAAACAGTGATTTATTTGGCTATGCCGATGCCGAGGCACCACCATTGACCGCCTTGTTGGTAGCATCGGCTAACTAGCGCCAGATTTCGGAGTGCAGGGGACAAGCCGAGATGGGCTATGAGACATACGTTCACACTCGGTATCATGTTTCAAAACACTTTAGGTCAAAATCACACCGGAATTCTCCTTTAAAATGTAGGGTCTGGGCACTCACCGTTCGCAGTGCTCAGTCCGAGGGGCGGGATAATCGGTTGTCTTTCAAATTCCCTCTGCACGCAATAGGACAGCGGCAGCGCTATGAGTCCCATGCGTTTCCCACCAGCGGAGCTAGTTGGCTAGTTCAAACGTTTGCCAACTTAATAAAAGCTTAACTCGTGTCACACTGTTCGCCAGCAGCAACATCCATCTTATTTGTTTTCAAGTAGCAGGGAATTCAAGCCAAACCGTTGCAACTCTGCCATCAATCATTATGTTAAGCCCACCTAACGACTCTATACACGATTTCATTGGCCTGATTAAGTTTCGATTTCTGGAGCTCACAAGCCAACGGAGAGCTGCTAGACTAGCCCTGGCAGCAAATGTAATTTGCTGCCGCTAGGGGTGCGTCTAGATTTCTAGGCTAACATTTTAGATCAAACATTTGCGATTTCCATGTCATCGATTGCAATGCTCAATTCACAACGAGAATGCTAGCGATTTTAGATCAAACATTTGCGATTTGCATGTCATCGATTGCAATGCTCAAACGAGAATGCTATCTACCAGATTGATAATTAGCTCGTCTACTAGCATTAGATTCATGAAGATAAATGGAGGACCCGATAGCTTCCGCTAAGCAGACAACAAATTCGAAAAACTAGAGATATGCAAGCAATAGGCCTACACTTACTAGTCCAACAGCATGAAGACCAATTAAGTCAGCATTGGTTGGGCACCCCTCCTCCTTAGCTCATGCCAGCGAGCGAGTGCTGATATTGATCCTCGTCCTCAGGATGTTCTATCAGTCTGTTGTGGCCAGCGCCCTCTTCTATGCAGTGGTATGCTGGGCAGGAAGCACAAAGAAGAAGGATGCTGGGCGACTTGACAGTAGGGGTGGGCGATATGGACAAAAAATAATATCTCAATATTTTTTGTGATTTTGACGATAACGAACGATAATTAGTCAATATCCTTTAAAAGAAATTGTAAAAGTCTGAGTTACTTTACAGCTCATTATGAATAGCATCAATACAATAATAACCAATAACCTAACCTGTGACTTTTTAACCAAATCACACCAATGCATTGTCACTCTATGACACATTTCCAATTTTGCCCCCACTTGTGTGTGTGGCAATGACATGGTCTAGCCAGCTACATTAGAGAAGATGACTAGGCCTAACAGTTTCCCAAGAGAAAGTCAAAAACCTTTACTTAGGATTCACTGTAAAACTAAGCAGACCAACAGAGTACATCTCAGGTATTTCCTTCGATGTTTTGTTTAAGAGAAATCATGTAGGCTAGCATTCCTAGTTACAGAATAGAAACGAATGCGTTAGCTTATGGCTAATGTATATGAGAAATCCCATAGAGATGCTAACGGTTAGCATAATCGATACACGTAGATATTTAGAGCGAACTTCAGTCCATTTACAAAAGAGTTCTTTGTTTACAACTGACTATTAAAATACTCAAAGGCAAATGTTTTCTCTCCATATAATACCATGTAGGAAAAAATGTGACTGTCTCATCAATGCTACATGAACAGAAGTAGCTGCACAAAATCCCAAGTAGGCTACGTCTTGATCTCGCTACACAAAATAAACATTAGGCCTGCATGTGACAACGTGGACCCACTAGCGATCATGTGACACTTGCGCTGCTGCAAAGGGGCTTCTCTTGCATACACCTCCTGGATTTAGTGAATGTATGGGGTTTCAATGCGTGATTTCGAGAGTTTTTTTCCCCCATAAGTAATTTAAATACTCGATAATGTAAATTTGCACATTGTTAAAGCAACAATCATAATATTATTGCAGACGATATATATCGCCCACCCCTACTTGACAGGCTGGTAAGGAAGGCTGGCTCTGTGGGAGCTGAACTGGAGTGCATCACTTCAATATCTGACAAAAGGACCCTAAACAAACTGATCAACATCTTGGACAATGAATGTCATCCGCTCTAAAGCACTATCAAAAACCAAAAGAGCTTGATAAGCTGGAGACTTCGCTCACTGCCATGCACAACTGAAAGGCTGAGGAAGTCATTTGTTCCTAGGGCCATTGAACTGTTCACTAAAGGGAAGAGGAGATAGACTTCTCTGCTTAGTCTGTCTGCCTCTCCACCCTCTCCATGTTTGAGTACTGACTGCCCACTACTGCTTTACTACTGTTTTACTAATGTAAACAGCCTAATGTTTTCACTACTGTTTTACTGCTACACTGTTTTTCATGCTATATTAGCACACATGATCAATGGCTGCTAGTGCTGGGCGGTATGACCAAAAATGTATATCATGGTATTTTTCAAAATTCTTACGGTTTCACGGTATATGACGGTATTTTTTTACCATGCATAATCAGATGTTCACAGCATTTTCTACAGGTTGAGAGAGGAATTGCTGCAGTACATTGACTATTTTAATGTCATGATGTAGAATAACTCCACACTAGTGGAAATGCAGTTTTGCATGGCCCCAGAAAATGATGCTGTTTACAAAGAGCCACTCATGATTCTAATGAAGAATCTAATCAGAATGCAAAGACAATTGCAGTCAAAATACAGTTTTACTGTGCAAATTTCACGAACATCTTGTATAAAACCAATACAAAAAGTAGTGCAACTTGCAATAATTATACTTTTTTTACCTCTCTGTTAATATGCTTACTCTGTCAAATAGGCCTATTAGAAATGTATTGTTATTGTGTGGTTTACATGACGTTAGTGGTAGGCTAACGTTAACTTCATGTGGATGTGGATGTCTTGTTAGCCTGCCATGAGCTTCGGTTCGGTTCGCTAGGCAAAACATTAACAAAAAAGTTTGTTTTGGTGCACTGATGACAGTCAGGATCATTTCTAACTAGCCAGCTAGTATTGCTCAGTGCATGTCTATTCCATATCTCCAAACAGGTCTCTGACTTCCTTTCACAGAACAACCTTCTGGATCCAAATCAGTCTGGGTTCAAAAGCGGCCACTCTACCGAAACGGCTCTGCTGTCTGTAACAGAAGCCTTAAAAGAAGCCAGGGCGACCGCTCGGTCATCAGTACTCATTCTGCTTGACTTATCGGCTGCCTTTGACACGGTTAATCACCGCATCCTTCTCTCTATACTCGCTAACATGGGAATCTCCGGTTCTGCTCTCTCCTGGTTTGAATCCTACCTCACAGGACGCTCGTTTAACGTATCATGGCTTGGTCAGCTATCTGCACCTCACCATCTCACCACAGGGGTCCCCCAGGGCTCAGTACTGGGCCCCCTTCTCTTTGCTATCTACACCACCTCCTTGGGACAGATTATCCGTTCGCATGGCTTCTCATACCACTGCTATGCAGACGACACACAGCTCTATCTGTCCTTTCCACCTGATGACCCCTTGGTTTCAGCACGGATCTCGGATTGCCTCTCAGACATAGCTACATGGATGAAGGCACACCACCTCCAGCTGAACCTCTCAAAGACTGAACTGCTGGTCCTCCCAGCTAAACCTACCATACACCACGACATCAACATCAAATTTGACTCTCTGTCTGTTTCACCTACCAGGACTGCAAGAAATCTAGGAGTTGTTCTCGACAACCAACTAAACTTCTCAGATCATGTTGCCTCAGTCGCCCGGTCATGCCGTTTCGCACTCTACAATATACGGAAAATCAGGACTTACTTAAATCAAGATGCCACCCAACTTCTGGTTCAGGCAATAGTCATCTCACGACTCGACTACTGCAACGCCCTCCTGACAGGTCTCCCAGCCTGCACAGTGAAACCACTTCAGATGATCCAGAACGCGGCGGCGCGCCTGGTCTACAACCAACCCAAGAGGGCACATGTTACCCCGCTACTCATCCAGCTACATTGGCTACCTATGGCGGCCCGCATCAAATTCAAGGCTCTAACGCTTGCCTACAAAGTAGTCTCCGGTTCTGCTCCCACCTACTTGAATGCCTTCATACAGACATACGCTACCTCCAGACCGCTGCGCTCCTCAGACGAACGACGTCTAGCTCTACCTCCGGTACGCTCAGGCCAATCCAAACTTTTCTCATCTGTTGTTCCTCGCTGGTGGAACACACTGCCAGTTCCTACAAGGGCAGGGACATCCCTCTCCATTTTCAAAAAACTCCTGAAGACCCAGCTCTTTAGAGAACATCTCCTCTCATAGCAACACTTACAACAAGTCTTGCTGATCCTAGCACTCACCAGCCGTCTTAAACTGACACGTAACTGTTAAAAACAGCACTCACTGATGCACTTATTCTTACTGTACTCTAATGTTTTTTAAATTGTCCTAATATTGTTGAGAATTGCTCTAAACTTAAACTGTTTACCATGTTGTTAGTCGCTTTGGCTAAAAATGCGTCAGCCAAATGTAATGTAATGTAATGTAATGTAATGTAATGTCTATAACACGCTTTACTTGCTACCTGGATAATTTCAGCAAATATTCTTAAGGTGAGATGAATGATAAGGTCATTAAACTTCACTGTGTTCGGTGGGTTGCTAACTAACGACATCACCTACTAGCCAGCTACAACTGTTGAACAATCTCAACAGAATTTTCGTGACGGTAAATCCTTGTCAATGCAGTATCCCTTAACGTTTTTCCTTAACTAAAGAAACAATTTAAGGTATTATTTCTGTGCAACACCCTTAAATAAACCCCTTACCTAAGGAGAAATTAAGGGTCATACTTCAGGGGAAAAACTTAAGGTGTTATGTGTTTACCCTCACTATGCCTCGCAGTGGCACCATGCGTGTGTGTGAAAAAAGTTCCGTCTGAAACACTGTCGCGCGGCGCAGCGTTCCAAACGTTGTGTAATCAAATACACCGGTATGGCGGTATATTAAAAATTCATATCATAACGAAAATATAAACCGGTATACCGCCCAGCACTAATGGCTGCGGTCAGGCTTCTGCTACAATACTGAATGAATGAATGGCTATAACCCTATTACCTCAACCTGTTCTTGCACTGAAATAGTTTTTTATTTTTTATTTTACCTTGTCTACATTATACTTTACTCTCCTATATTTATGCTGGTCTCTAGACCTTACTCTTACACTGTTGCACTAATGTTGGACTACTTTTTGCACCTTCACCATGACACTCACTCTCTTGAGCACCTTGCCATGCACACATAACTAAGGACTATGGTTGGACTACTGTTTGCACCTTCACCATGACACTCACTCCCTTTAGCACCTTACCAGTCCCGGCCCTGTCACTACAAGCGTCTTATACTTGATCACCCTCAAGCACATTGGACTTTCTTAATTTAATTTATATAGTGTATTTAGTATTTAGTTTTGTTAGTTTTCTTATCTTTCTTATCTTATACTGTCTTTATTGTACAGTGGAGTTTAGTTATATGTTTTTACTTATACTTGCATGTTGTGCAAGTTACTTATAAGTGCATGTTGTGTGTGATGTCTGTATGCTACTGAGACCCTTAAATTTCCCCTTGGGGATCAATAAAGTATCTATCTATCTCTATCTATCTATCGTCCGGCCTTTGATTTTGTCACTCTCCCTTTCTCTTCCTAGTTTCCTTCGACAAAACCTATCCCTTCTTCGGTTTCGTTACTGCTTAGGCCATGACAACAACATACATGCGTGACAGCCGGCAAACAAACACTAGTTCTCTCACGTCCGAATTTGAGGAAATGGGGGTGGGGGGAGTGAGGTATGCCGTAGATCAGTCAAATTTTGTAGTTGTTTTTGTACTCGGGTTACTACCCGCACCCAGAAGTTCCGTAGTGCCAGGAAAAGCGATACAGACCCCGTCAGGCTATGGCATACGTGTCATTCAACCTATTGTAAGTCGATGTACCATCACAAGGGTCTTGGAAATATATTATGAAGGTTGAAAAACTCCATAGTGTTGCTTTAAGCATGAATGTTCTAACTGGCAAAGTTGCACCCCACCCCCTCCAAAATAGCAATGTGTGGGTCTAGCAGGATGATTTTGAATTTTGAAAAACATTCTACATCCCTACATTTCTAACGTGACACATCGTGGATCTGCCCTCAGAACAGAATACAATACAATACTAGATATATCTTTAAAGATGAACTGAACTGAAAGAATCAGCGTTGATAACGTGTTGGTTATCACAATTACATATAAATTACACAAAAAAATTGAATAACAAAAATCAATACATAGCTTTTTTAAGCAACACAAAAAAAAATGCGTTTGTTAGTATTAGAACGCTGTCAATTTCGATGACGTCACTGGCATGGTAGACTCTGAGAAGGTCTTTAGACAACAGCTGCAGCACATTACACACTCAGGAAAATGAGTAATTTTAATGGCATGGGATATGCATTTGAGCCTGTGAGGGACAGGCCTGTGGTGTCTGAATATCACCAGATGGGTGACAATCAGTTTCAGGCTCCAGTTTCACCTTCAGTAGGCCTGCAGGAGGATCGTTTGGGTCGAAGTGACTGGTGTGTGTGTGTGGGTGCTGCTGGAGCATGGACACTGCTCTGGAATCCATCTGTTTCAGAGAGGTCAACCTGGACCATTTATTGATGGGTGTACAATGCACCACCATGCATAGATCATTTCGGATGGCAATGCTTTCTCTGAGGGATGTTCGAGACGCTGGAGCGCCCCATAAGTAGCAGGTATGTACGCTAAGAGTTATTTTACGAATTAGTGACTATCAGAGCAGATTAAGAAGTAGGCAGGGTCTTGTTGAATATTCACTGATTTTATGCAAATATCACCAGTTAATCTGCTCACAATCTAAACTGGAACACCGGCAGTTCACTCTTTGGGCGAGGGGGCATTTGGGAAGGAGGAATAGGATTCCGATTCCATCCTGTGCAGTCAACTATATCAGGGATCTTTTCCTCTCAGCCGAATATCAAGCATTCAAGTATGCGTTGGACTGTCAGACGCGTCATCATTGCCGTTTTCAACACATCTGGCTCTCGTAATGTCACCATGCTCCGATAAGCTTTATAATACTTGACATACGTAGGATTAAACACTAGAAATCACGATTAGAATACTTTTTGTTGACAATTGGCAGAGAGAATAAAGTACAGATTATCAATTTGGTCATCATATAGCAATACGTTTCATAAAGGAGTAGCCTACATTCTTGAAGCTAGCAGCTAATGGTTCTCAAACTTTTCATCCTGAATACAACCTCAGAAAATATTTGGTTTTCCAAGTGCCACCACCATTGGTATTACATTTAACCATATTAGCATGGTGTGCGATAGGGCCATACTGTAATGCCTAGAAGAAGGTCGATTTGATGTTTTTAGATTTCATGATTATGTTTGATGTGTCATTATTTTCTGCACAAAGGTAGCCTAATCTACTTTCTGCTGGTTCAGAAGTCATAATCAATAATGCCGAGAGTAACGTAAGTTTACTGGAAGACACCACCCTTTTACACATTCAATTATTGAAAGAGGAGGCATACCATATCAGCAATGACACAGTAAGACAAGGGGGTTTTGGTGTTTAAAAAGTTGCCATGTAGCCACCATTTTATTGGATAAGATCAAATAATTGAAAGGTAACTTTAGTAAGCATAGAAAAAAGAATTTGAACTGATATTGCTTAAAGGAATATGGTTATGCAGTAGGTGTATTATGGATGAACAGAAATATTGTATGTAGGAATAAGATTAGTATAGATAAAAAAAAATGTTGTAGGGATTATACAGTATAGGTTAAATGTGATTTTGATTAGATTTTGATTTTACTGTTTTATTTTCCTACTACACTCTAAGAAGTAATGTGTCAAAAATGACACAAATTGTGTAGAATTTCAACACATCTAATGTGTGTGCTCAGGGACGACACATTTTGTGTCAATTTCAACTTAACACATTAGATGTGTCACATATATTGACACAGTAATGTGTCATTCCGACACACTTTGTGTCAGTAAAGTGTAATAGTTTTAAACACATATATGTGTCATTTATGCATATTAGAAGGCTAATTTATTTCAGTATTAACCCACTGGTATCCACAAATGAAGTTGAGAATAAGCAGTATATGTAGATTATTAGTTTATTATGACATGCCACAATCCTTCAACACAACATACATCAGTACAATTACACATTCTTGTATTTAAAAATACAGTTTATCTGAATAAAACATCTTTGAATCATATCAGGAGACATAAAGAGACAAATGAAGAGGTTAAACCATCTTGTATCTAGGGTTAATATACAGTTTATCTGAGCAGAAGTCTTTAACAATATCAAGTGGCCTAAAATGAAGTAAATCCTTTAAGGTAACAATTTTGTATTCTTTTGTCGCTTTAACAACATATGCATAGAAATGGTAATCAAAATACAGAACTTCCAGTAAATTAATAATCATTAAAAAGGTCTGCTTGTTTGGTATGAGGTGAATAACTTAACAAAATAAACACTCGCCACGATGCTTTGCGAAGAGAGCACGGACCCTGTTCTGTACTCTTGCCCATTTGAGCTGATCATATGAGTCACGTAAACATTGCTAGTCAGTCAACTCTTGTTCAAAGGCTGCCTTAAGCCCATCAAGAATACTTTCTGAATGTTGAAGTCACAGAATCTTGTAATTCACTAACAGTTGATTCCATTAATTGTTTAACATAGTTAACAGTTCTGGTAACAGCAGCGAAATTAACATTTGACCCAGAATACATTTTTGCAACAAATGATGCTGTAGCACTCTTTGGGGTGGCTGCAGACGTTTCGGGCTCAGCTATGCCATCATTAACAATGTTATCCTCAACAATGTTATCCTCGGTGGGGATCTCAACAGTTGCTTTAAGGGTAATGATTTCAAAATGGGTTTGATGAGGTTCATCTTCAGAGGTTTGTGTAATCTTGTGTTCTCTACTTAGGTGTTTGGAAAATTAATTCATACAGTGATATGTTTTTGGGCAGCCATCTTGGCTACAAGTCGAGTGAAGTTGGGGTGGATACGACAAGTTACAGACCCAAAACAGCTTGAACAGTTTGTCTACAGCGCCGGTGAGATCTTCCTGAAGGGGAATGATGACCTTATTCTTGCCAGCGATGATGTACTGCTGAATTGCATCCTTGAAGCTGCCAATGGATAGGAGTTGTGGCTGAGAGGCGTGGCATTCAGAGTCATCATTAGAACAGAGGGATGAGATGCTAGTTCCAGTCTGAAAGGGAAAAAATGGAACAGGATATGAAGAAATTGTTCAACAAAATAGTAGTGTTGGGCAACTGGTGCAATGAGTCAACATTAATTCAGCAATGGACTTTCCATATCACACCTGGATATTGTATTAAAGGTACAAATTTGACCAAAATATATGTATTTATTGAATCGATTTTTTAACATACCACTATTCAACAAAAATGTCAAACTTAATTTAACTGGTCTGGTAATTGGCTGCTATCCGAATGCTGGCCACTGAATTGTTACCAGCATTACATTTCTTGTCCACAATGCATGGTCAAGAACAAGTTATATGAATAACTAGGATATGGAGAATGCACAAAATTGCTTTGGATTATGAATTCATGAAAATATCTACAATAGCACAACAAACTTTTTATAGGATAATTTTGGAGCAAAAGCAGGTCAAGGTCACCACAGGTCAACTCCTGCTAGATAAATAATCAAATTCCAAATCTTTTCAGGAACGGTGTACATTAGTATTAAAACAAAACCATCAAACCTTACCGGTAACAAAGTCAATAAGGTGTGTGATGGCAGACTTGACACTGCACCGGCTGGATGCGATTGGGAGGGAAGAAGATGGGTCAGAATTTGTAGGATTTTGTAGCTCTTCTCATCTGCAAATGAAAAATTAAGCTGTCATCTCATAAATTCAAACCAAGACATGGAAAGCTTTAAAAACAGTTCCTAGTAACTGTTTTGAGGATCCACTTATCCAACATGTTAAGATGCTGAAAATTTCTGAAAGCTTACCATCTGTTAGGTAATTCATTCCCTCAGTGAGCGATGCGATTTCACATTTCTCCTTTACTGCAACTGCGGTCAGCTGTGGGATGACTAGGGCTTCCCATCTTCTGAGGAAGAAATCTCCCTTTCCCTCGCACAAAGTGTTGAACTCTGAATCAACCTTTAACAGAAAAACAAAACAATTGTTTTGGTATGAGGAACAGCTACAATCAGTACAATGTGTGGGGAAGGGGGTTACAAGGTAACTGAGGCATGTCATTAACTAGTATTTTAATGCATTAATGTCTTCATCAGCATGAATGTATTGTACCAACAGCTGAAATATCAAAGTTGATGACTATTTACTTCTTTGGAATCAGTGAAAAGTTTTGAGCTCCCCAAAAGTCGCTCACTTTCAAAACATTTTTAGTTAGAAGGTTAGCTTAGTAGATTTTAGTTAAGATAGTTGTTGCTTTTCAGTTCTGCTGCCATAGCGTTTTCTGGTGGAAATTGGCCTTCTGTAATGTTTTGGTAAAAGTTATTGGTTTCAGTTGATCTTCAAACTATTACTCAAATGTATAAAATACTTACAAATCCTTGTCCTTTCCCGTCCACCTGAACTTTCAGGCATGGTAAAGTGGTAATGATGTTACTCGCCAGGGCTACCTTTTCTTTAGAAGATGGATAACTACAAAAAAAATCCCAAATAAATATGTCATGTGTTGCTATTATTAGTTATTTTAGTTGTTTTTAAAAACAAACTCCACACAATGCTGAGTCTGAAACTGAACAAAATGATTTAACTTGCAGACATACAAACAACAACTTTCTATGCATAGTCTACTCACAATCCAAGCCTCCCCACTAAGTCAGAAACGACAAGCTTGAGTCTGGTGTTCTCCAAGACGATGCTGTTTATTTGTATTTCTTCAAATATTTCTGCTGTATGCCCCGGGTTAGGTTGCTGTTTCTTCATGATCCATGCCCTGGAAATACAAGTCAGACATTATTAAATTACAGAAGCATGATTATTTATTACGTCTATAAGCCTCAGTAGAGTAATGGCTAACATTATTCACAAAAATGTTTGTGAAAACATGCACGAGATTACTGCTTTAATAATGTAAAAAATGTTTTAAATAGTTTCATTGCTTTTGCATGGTTGCATGATGCTTGCATGAGAAATACTTGTGCCCCCCCTCCCCCCCCCCCACACACACAGTTTCGAATGATATTCGACTTTAGCTCCTCGATTATAAAATGGCATTTTTAGCAGAAATTCACATCCCTACTATCAACGTTATGGAATAGTCTGTTTCTCTCACGCAGACATGCACATTCATGCATTGAATGAAAGCTCATACCAGCACTTAATTGTATACCTCTATGTTTGATGACACCAAATTAGCAAGTATTTCCTACTGATTGAAGAAACGTTTTTTTTTTTTTGTTGGTCCACGGTTCCTTGATCAAAATGGAACGAGACGAAATGTGGAACTGTAGCCTAGTTCTATGATGCAATGATCATTTTCGCGCTCAAAATGTTGGCAACGAATTAATTAAGTGTGCTTGCAAAACAGCACACTTATTGTTCTTCTTAAGTTTTCTTATTATTAGGGGTCCGAGCAGCGTAGCTGCAGGAACCCTATTGTTTCTGTACCGTTCATTTTTTTGCCAAAATTCTGTAAAAGTCATACTGCAGCCTAAACCGTAACTCCAAAACTCTTGAAATTTTCAGGTATGGTTACCAGTACCCCCCTCTACCCATAACCCAACATTTGGGGTACTGCACCCAAAGGTGGCGCTATTGGAAAAAAAAGTTAATTATGCTTATTTCTCCTTACCAGATTCACCTAGACTCAAAATTCTTTCAGAATATTAATCTCTAAACTCAGATGCATATTTTTGGCCCTGGTCTTATGGTCTACAAATGTTTACTTTTTCCACAATTTCATGGAAAAGCCAAACATTATAAAAAGTTTCACACTCTTCAAAAATAATCAAATCTTCACCAAAATTCTCACAGACAATGTTTAGACCAAGCCTCACAAAAGTTATCGCTCAGAATTTTGATATTTTGTTCCATTTCAGAGATATAGGCCAATAAAGTTGGACCACTTAGGCCTTTTTTCCTAGATCACCTATATTCCTATAAACCGTAAGTCCTAGAAACTTGACATTTTCAAGTATTGTTACCAGTACCCCCAACTACCCATAACCCAAATTTGGGGTACTGCACCCAAAGGTGGCGCTCTTGTCAAAAACGCTTATTTCTCCTTACCAGATTCACCTAGACTCAAAATTCTTTCATCATATTAATCTCTACATTCAGATGCATCTTTTTCACCCTGGTCTTATGCTCTAAAAATGTTTAGTTTTGCCACAATTTCAGAGAAAAGCCAAACATCATAAAAAGTTTCACAGTCTTCAAAAATTATCAAATCTTCACCAAAATTCTCACAGACAATGTTTAGACCAAGCCTCACACAAGTTATCAAAATAATTTTGATATGTTGTTCCATTTCAGAGATATAGGCCAATAAAGTTCGAGCACTCAGCCCATTTTTCCTATATCACCTATATTCCTATATGAGTATTTTTTTTTCTTGGATAACAAACATACAACCATCATTAGGTGGATACCATTAACAGTGCACATTTTCAGATCTTTACTCTTTTTTATAAAGCCCTTAATTCTATTGTCAAATGTATGCTAGGAATTTACTTGATGATGTGTGTTTGCCAACACACATTTTCACCATGTGAATGTGACTACCCATTATTTATGATTGGCAGTGGCTCAGTGGGATAATGCCTAGTGCTGATGTTTGTTAGGTTGAGAGTTCGAATCCCTGGTAGTGCTTTAGGCTCTAGCTCGAATACTATTGGTTATTGAAGAGTCACACCATTGAACAGCACCTGAATGACATCAGGCAATCAACATACACAGTCATTAGTTGCCAAGAATCAGAATGCTAAGACACTCTGACACTGAGGGGAACTTCTTTGTTTGCGATTTTTCCTTCATCATTAAGTCTATCATATTTATATGTCATCCATTAATGTTCTTCTTTACAAATGTCTAATTGCCCCAGAATTTCAAAAAGTTTTCAGGTGTACTTTCAAGAAAGCCCTTCATTTTATTGTCAAATGTATGCTTGGAGTTTTTCTTGTGTGTTTACCAGCACACAATTTCACCATTTGAATGTGACTGCTCAATGTGTATGATTGTCAGTGGCTAAGTGGGATAATGCCTAGTGCTGGTGTTTGTTAGGGTTGAGAGTTCGAATCCTGCTAGAGGTTGAGGCTCAAGATGCACATGCTATTGGTTATTGAAGATTGACACCATTGAACAGCACCTGAATGACATCAGGCAATCAACATTCACACTCATTAGTTGCCAAGAATCAGAATGTCGACACACTCTATGACATATAGGGGAACTTCTTTGTTTACTATTTTTCCTTCATCATTAAGTCTATCATATTTATATTTCATCCATTACTGTTCTTCTCTACAAATGTCTAATTGCCCCAGAATTTCCAAACGTTTTCAGGTGTTCTCTTTCAGGAAAGCCCTTCATTTTGTTGTCAAATGTATACTTTTTCTATAGTTTTTCTTGTGTGTTTACCAATACACATTTTCACCATGTGAATGTGACTGGTCAAAATGTAGGATTTACAGTGGCTCAGTGGGATAATGCCTTGTACTGGTCATCCTTAGGTTGAGAGTTCAAATCCCACTTGAAGCATTAGTGGGTTGTGGATGTTAGCATACTACAATAGAATGCTGTTGGGTTGTGGAGGTTAACACACTATAACATTACAGCTACTTGTCAATATGGACTTGTAGTGCAAGGCAAGTATTACTGTATAATTATAAGCTGTAGCCTATAATTATTTGTTATTCTTATAATATTTGTCATTTCTTATACATATTTAGTCGGCTCTTCCACTTGACAGAACAACTCTATATCGGTTAAGGATGTCACGCATGAAACAATGCTGCAGAAACACGAAAATATGACTTTGAGTTTAGTAGGCTATAATTTTCAGTTCCTGTTTATCTATTGCACAATGGGTAATAATTTAAAGGAATCGTGTTGCAGTCTTGTAAATAGTGACCCTGCAAGATCCCTAGTCATTGCAAAATCATAGTCTGTGACTTAAAACTCTACTACTTGTCTTTAGATGTGAGAGGGTCTGAGACTGTAGTCTTTCAAAAATCTTTTCCAAATCTTTGCAAATCTTTCCAAAGTTTACCTGCTGGGAAACCCTGTAGCTCCGGAGCAGGGGCTCAGACCAGGATAAATTGTTTGCTCGCCCTCAGTTCGCTCTTTTGTTCATCTCAACCCAGCACTCCAGTGTGTCCTGCTCTGTGTGCGTCTTTGAGTTAATGTAAGTCATCACTTTAATCACCCTCACTATGACTTTTGTGATGTTTATCAGTTTGTAGAGTAGCTCTGCCATCATGTGTAAAGTTAAGGTGTTTGTTTGTTGGTTGGTTTGGTGTGTTGGAGTCCCATGTGAGATGATTAGGTGATGTTGGTTGACTTGGGATGTCAAGTATTGTTTAGTTGTACCTTATATAGCCATATGATTTCAGTTTATTGTTCAAATGTCAATTGGTTTGTTTGTGAGTTGGGATCTGTACTGATTTACCCCATTTCACTGATTACTCCATTTTCTGTTTGTTTCCTCTTTGATGCAGAATACATACAAGTAAAGAACAAAAGAACAGATGAATTGAAACTCAAATAAAGTTAACTTGTGTTGCACCGAAACCTGCAATCTCCGTGTCATCACTCCATACCATTGAGCCTTCTGACCGAGGCTCTGCCTGCTCGCCACACACTCACTCTACCTCGACCCACATCGCCCCCTACAGTTCCTTCAGTTGGGTTGTGGAGGTTAGCATACTAGAATAGAATACTGTTAAGAATACTGTTGGGTTGTGGAGGTTGGCACACTATAACGTTACAGCTACTAGTCAGGACTTGTCGTGCAAGGCAAGTATAACTGTATAATTAAGTGTGCTTGCAAGCACACCTATTGTTCTTAAGTTTTATTAGGGGTCCGAGCAGCGTAGCTCAGAATTTTTATATTTTGTTCCATTTCAGAGATATAGGCCAATAAAGTTAGACCACTTAGGCCTTTTTTCCTAGATCACCTATATTCCTATATGAGTATTTTTTTTTTCTTGAATAACAACCATACAACCATCATTAGGTGGATACCATTAACAGTGCACATTTTCAGATCTGTACTCTTTTTTTATAAAGCCCTTAATTCTATTGTCAAATGTATGCTAGGAATTTTCTTGATGTGTGTTTGCCAACACACATTTTCACCATGTGAATGTGACTGCCTAATATGTAGCATTGTCAGTGGCTCAGTGGGATAATGCCTAGTGCTGGTGTTTGTTAGGGTGAGAGTTCGAATCCTGCTAGAGCTTGAGGCTCAAGATGCACATGCTATTGGTTATTGAAGATTGACACCATTGAACAGCACCTGAATGACATCAGGCAATTAACATTCACACTCATTAGTTGCCAAGAATCAGAATGCCGACACACTCTGACATATAGGGGAACTTCTTTGTTTACTATTTTTCCTTCATCATTAAGTCTATCATATTTATATTTCATCCATTACTGTTCTTCTCTATAAATGTCTAATTGCCCCAGAATATCCAAAAGTTTTCAGGTGTACTCTTTCAGGAAAGCCCTTCATTTTATTGTCAAATGTATACTTGGAGTTTTTCTTGTGTGTTTACCAACACACATTTTCACCATGTGAATGTGACTGTTCAATGTGTATGATTGTCAGTGGCTCAGTGGGATAATGCCTTGTGCTGGTGTTTGTTAGGTTGAGAGTTCGAATCCTGCTAGAGCTTTGGGCTCAAGATTGGTTATTGAAGATTCACACCATTGAACAGCACCTGAATGACATCAGGCAATCAACATTCACACTCATTAGTTGCCAAGAGTCACAATGCCGACACACTCTATGGCATATAGGGGAACTTCTTTGTTTACTATTTTTCCTTCATCATTAAGTCTATCGTATTTATATTTCATCCATTACTCTTCTTCTCTACAAATGTCTAATTGCCCCAGAATTTCCAAACGTTTTCAGGTGTTCTCTTTCAGGAAAGCCCTTCATTTTATTGTCAAATGTATACTTGGAGTTTTTCTTGTGTGTTTACCAATACACATTTTCACCATGTGACTGGCAAAGATGTAGGATTGACACTGGCTTAGTGGGATAATGCCTTGTACTGGTCATCCTTAGGTTGAGAGTTCAAATCCCACCTGAAGCATTAGTGTTCAAATACTGTTGGGTTGTGGAGGTTAGCATACTAGAATAGAATGTTGTGGAGGTTAGCACACTATAACATTACAGCATTACAGCTACTTGTCAATATGGACTTGTAGTGCAAGGCAAGTATAACTGTATAATTATAGGCTGTTTATCTTATTGACTCCAACACAGAACCCACCACCACAAATGCAATTCAATTCTGTGGGAAACACTGCCTTCCATTATCAAACCCTTCATCTTATCCACAACAAATAAATAGTCCTGTAGAATCAAGTATTGTTAGAATACTGTTGGGTTGTGGAGGTTAGCACACTATAACGTTACAGCACAGGGTAATCCTAATTTTATGGATCAAATTTATTCCAATCTAACTCAAAAGTTTTGAACAACACAAAGGTTTTATCCAGATCAAAACCAAGAATAGATTATGTGATCTAATCCAATTTCAGGATCCTTGTTTCCTTTTGAACAACCCATTTTCAAGATTTGATCCAATCCGATAGCCAAAATCCGGTAACCGAAATCCGATAACCGAAATCCGATCACATTTCTTTTGAACAATTGTGCCCAAACAATCAAAGCATATGTAAAACTAAAAAGCTATGCTACCTCATGTTCGTTTTGCTCGGACCCCGTAAATCACCGCTTGCGGTTATATTTAGGGGTCCGAGCAGCGTAGCTGCAGGAACCCTATTGTTTCTGTACCGTTCATTTTTTGGCCAAAATTCTGTAAAAGTCATACTGCAGCCTAAACTGTAACTCCAAAACTCTTGAAATTTTCAGGTATGGTTACCAGTACCCCCCTCTACCCATAACCCAAAATTTGGGGTACTGCACCCAAAGGTGGCGCTATTGAAAAAAAAAGTTAATTATGCTTATTTCTCCTTACCAGATTCACCTAGACTCAAAATTCTTTCAGAATATTAATCTCTAAACTCAGATGCATCTTTTTGGCCCTGGTCTTATGGTCTACAAATGTTTACTTTTTCCACAATTTCATGGAAAAGCCAAACATTATAAAAAGTTTCACACTCTTCAAAAATAATCGAATCTTCACCAAAATTCTTACAGACAATGTTTAGACCAAGCCTCACAAAAGTTATCGCTCAGAATTTTGATATTTTGTTCCATTTCAGAGATATAGGCCAATAAAGTTAGACCACTTAGGCCTTTTTTCCTAGATCACCTATATTCCTATAAACCGTAAGTCCTAGAAACTTGAAATTTTCAAGTATTGTTACCAGTACCCCCCACTACCCATAACCCAAATTTGGGGTACTGCACCCAAAGGTGGCGCTCTTGTCAAAAACGCTTATTTCTCCTTACCAGATTCACCTAGACTCAAAATTATTTCATCATATTAATCTCTACATTCAGATGCATCTTTTTCACCCTGGTCTTATGCTCTAAAAATGTTTACTTTTGCCACAATTTCAGAGAAAAGCCAAACATCATAAAAAGTTTCACAGGCTTCATCAAATCTTCACCAAAATTCTCACAGACAATGTTTAGACAAAGCCTCACAAAAGTTATCAAAAGAATTTGGATACGTTGTTCCATTTCAGAGATATAGGCCAATAAAGTTCGACCACTCAGCCCATTTCTCCTATATCACCTATATTCCTATATGAGTAATTTTTTTTTCTTGGATAACAACCATACAACCATCATTAGGTGGATACCATTAACAGTGCACATTTTCAGATATGTACTCTTTTTTATAAAGCCCTTAATTCTATTGTCAAATGTATGCTAGGAATTTTCTTGATGTTGTGTGTTTGCCAACACACATTTTCACCATTTGAATGTGACTGCTCAATGTGTATGATTGTCAGTGGCTGAGTGGGATAATGCCTAGTGCTGGTGTTTGTTAGGTTGAGAGTTCGAATCCTGCTAGAGCTTTAGGCTCAAGATGCACATGCTATTGGTTATTGAAGATTCACACTATTGAACAGCACCTGAATGACATCAGACAATTAACATTCACACTCATTAGTTGCCAAGAATCAGAATGCCAACACACTCTATGACATATAGGGGAACTTCTTTGTTTACTATTTTTCCTTCATCATTAAGTCTATCATATTTATATTTCATCCATTACTGTTCTTCTCTATAAATGTCTAATTGCCCCAGAATATCCAAAAGTTTTCAGGTGTACTCTTTCAGGAAAGCCCTTCATTTTATTGTCAAATGTATACTTGGAGTTTTTCTTGTGTGTTTACCAACACACATTTTCACCATTTGAATGTGACTGCTGAATGTGTATGATTGTCAGTGGCAGAGTGGGATAATGCCTTCACACTATTGAACAGCACCTGAATGACATCAGACAATTAACATTCACACTCATTAGTTGCCAAGAATCAGAATGCCGACTTTGAGTTTAGTAGGCTATAATTTTCAGTTCCTGTTTATCTATTGCACAATGGGTAATAATTTAAAGGAATCGTGTTGCAGTCTTGTAAATAGTGACCCTGCAAGATCCCTAGTCATTGCAAAATCATAGTCTGTGACTTAAAACTCTACTACTTGTCTTTAGATGTGAGAGGGTCTGAGACTGTAGTCTTTCAAAAATCTTTTCCAAATCTTTGCAAATCTTTCCAAAGTTTACCTGCTGGGAAACCCTGTAGCTCCGGAGCAGGGGCTCAGACCAGGATAAATTGTTTGCTCGCCCTCAGTTCGCTCTTTTGTTCATCTCAACCCAGCACTCCAGTGTGTCCTGCTCTGTGTGCGTCTTTGAGTTAACGTAAGTCATCACTTTAATCACCCTCACTATGACTTTTGTGATGTTTATCAGTTTGTAGAGTAGCTCTGCCATCATGTGTAAAGTTAAGGTCTTTGTTTGTTGGTTTGGTGTGTTGGAGTCCCATGTGAGAGATGATTAGGTGATGTTGGTTGACTTGGGATGTCAAGTATTGTTTAGTTGTACCTTATATAGCCATATGATTTCAGTTTATTGTTCAAATGTCAATTGGTTTGTTTGTGAGTTGGGATCTGTACTGATTTACCCCATTTCACTGATTACTCCATTTTCTGTTTGTTTCCTCTTTGATGCAGCACACATACAAGTAAAGAACAAAAGAACAGATGAATTGAAACTCAAATAAAGTTAACTTGTGTTGCACCGAAACCTGCCATCTCCGTGTCATCACTCCATACCATTGAGCCTTCTGAGTCACACCATTGAACAGCACCTGAATGACATCAGGCAATTAACATTCACACTCATTACACACTGCTGGTGTTTGTTAGGTTGAGAGTTCGAATCCTGCTAGAGCTTGAAGCTCAAGATGCACATGCTATTGGTTATTGAAGATTGACACCATTGAACAGCACCTGAATGACATCAGGCAATTAACATTCACACTCATTAGTTGCCAAGAATCAGAATGCCGACACACTCTATGACATATAGGGGAACTTCTTTGTTTACTATTTTTCCTTCATCATTAAGTCTATCATATTTATATTTCATCCATTACTGTTCTCTATAAATGTCTAATTGCCCCAGAATATCCAAAAGTTTTCAGGTGTACTCTTTCAGGAAAGCCCTTCATTTTATTGTCAAATGTATACTTGGAGTTTTTCTTGTGTGTTTACCAACACACATTTTCACCATGTGAATGTGGCTGCCTATTATGTCGGATTGTTAGTGGTTCAGAGGGATAATGCCTAGTGCTGGTGTTTGTTAGGATGAGAGTTCGAATCCTGCTAGAGCTTTAGGCTCAAGATGCACATGCTATTGGTTATTGAAGAGTCACACCATTGAACAGCACCTGAATGACATCAGGCAATCAACATATACACTCATTAGTTGCCAAGAATCAGAATGCCGACACACTCGAAGACATATAGGGGAACTTCTTTTTTACTATTTTTCCTTCATCATTAAGTCTATCATATTTATATTTCATCCATTACTGTTCTTCTCTACAAATGTCTAATTGTCCCAGAATTTCCAAACGTTTTTCAGGTGTTCTCTTTCAGGAAAGCCCTTCATTTTATTGTCAAATGTATACTTGGAGTTTTTCTTGTGTGTTTACCAATACACATTTTCACCATGTGAATGTGACTGGCAAAGATGTAGGATTGACAGTGGCTTAGTGGGATAATGCCTTGTACTGGTCATCCTTATGTTGAGAGTTCAAATCCCACCTGAAGCATTAGTGTTAAAATACTGTTGGGTTGTGGAGGTTAGCACACTATAACATTACAGCATTACAGCTACTTGTCAATATGGACTTGTAGTGCAAGGCAAGTATAACTGTATAATTATACGCTGTTTATCTTATTGACTCCGACACAGAACCCACCACCACAAATACAATTCAATTCTGTGGGAAACACTGCCTTCCATTATCAAACCCTTCATCTTATCCACAACAAATAAATAGTCCTGTAGAATCAAGTATTGTTAGAATACTGTTGGGTTGTGGAGGTTAGCACACTATAATGTTACAGCACAGGGTAATCCTAATTTTATGCATCAAATTTATTCCAATCCAACTCAAAAGTTTTGAACGACACAAAGTGAAGGTTTTATCCAGATCAAAACCAAGAATAGATTATGTGATCTAATCCAATTTCAGGATCCTTGTTTCCCTTTGAACAACCCATTTTCAAGATTTGATCCAATCCGATAGCTGAAATCCGGTAACTGAAATCCGATAACCGAAATCCGATCACGTTTCTTTTGAACAATTGTGCCCAAACAATCAAAGCATATGTAAAACTAAAAAGCTATGCCATCATGTTCGTTTTGCTCGGACCCCGTAAATCACCGCTTGCGGTTATATTTATTATTATTATTATTCCCGTCTCCCTAATTTTTTTCCAGCTCCTGTGCCTAGGCCCTTTGAGACAGAGACACCGTTCCAACTTTAAAACATCCGGGCAGTACCGGTGTAACTTGCTCGAGAAGATGACGTCAAGTGGGCGTGTCGTTCGTCCGCCATATTGGATTGAATAGAAAGCGAAACTAAATTTTCACAGGTCACAAATTTGGTCCGAACGCCACGAAACTTGACGTACATTATCCTTGGACCAAGCCTCACAAATGTTAGCGGAAGGATTTTTGATTTTCGAAAGCGTTTGCCCGTCACAGCCAAACGAAATCGGCGGCGAAGCTCCGAAACAGGAAGTCGTCCATATCTCAGGAACACTGTCACATATCGATACCAAATTTTGTATATGAACTGGGGACTCCAGTGTGAGGGTGCATAAGCTAAAAAAAAAAAAGAAATATTCCAAAAGTTTCCATCATATGGCAAACCACCCACAGGTATTTGGTAACTCTCCCCATTCACCTTTACACCATTCACCTTCTATCACAACGCCTTCCGAGTATGCTCAATCAATGCCTCTGGGTATCCACAATGTCTCCGGACAACCTTGCCCAATCATGAAATCCTTGCTCTGCCATGGGATAGTATGGACTTACGAACTGAAATAGCAAGGAGAATGGTAGCTATATATAGCTTACATAATAGAGTTGTTTTCACATTGACGGTATTCAAATAAAATTTTTCATTATTGTTACATATCATGATGGGAGAGTATTATTAAAAATGTTACAAGTATGCAAATGCATATGTTTACGGGCATTTAGGTTTTACTGTGTTGTTTTGTTGTAAAGACATGCAAGGCATTCTGGGCCATGTAATAGACAAACAGTGGTCGGCAGCGTTAACTTGATTCTCCTGGACCTCAGTGCTGCCTTTGACACCATAGACCACAACATACTACTCCACAGGCTTGAACATTCGATAGGCATTAAAGACTCAGCACTCGCTTGGTTTAGATCATACCTTTCCAACCGCAGACAATTTGTACAGGTTCACAATGAACCATCTACCCAGACTATGGTAAAATATGGGGTGCCTCAAGGCTCAGTACTAGGGCCCCTGTTATTTTCTCTCTATATGCTTCCTCTAGGCTCAGAAATTAGGAAACATGGCATTACATTTCATTCTTATGCAGACGATACACAACTATACCTTTCCATAAAACCTGACGAATTGACTCCGTTAGCCAAACTTGACACATGTATACGAGACATAAAGACATGGATGACAAACAATTTCCTGCTTTTGAACTCCGATAAAACAGAAGTCATGGTTTTAGGTCCTAAAAAGATGAGGGATATCCTATTCTCATCACAGGCTACATTTACTGATCTCCGACTATCCTCATCCACATGTGTTAAAAATCTAGGAGTTACAATTGACCAAGACCTATCACTAAGTAATCACATAAAACAGATTACCAAAGTTTCATTCTATCATTTAAGGAACATTTCAAAGATAAGGAAGTCTTTATCCCTACCAGACGCTGAGAAATTAATCCATGCTTTTGTCACCTCAAGGATTGATTATTGCAATGCTCTATACGCTGGCTGCAATAACACCTGTCTAAAGAGCTTACAGCTTATACAAAATGCAGCTGCTCGCACACTCACTAGAACTAAAAAATATGAACATATTTCCCCTATCCTGGCATCTCTACACTGGCTGCCTGTTAGAAGTCGCATTGACTTCAAAATATTACTTCTAACATACAAAGCCATTAATGGCCAGGCACCAGAATATATTAAAGATCTCCTAGTCCCATATAACCCACCAAGACCGCTACGATCACAGAATACTGGCCTTCTTGTAATTCCAAGAATCTCAAAAACTACAGTAGGAGGCAGAGCTTTCAGCTATCGTGCACCCCTCCTCTGGAATAATCTTCCTACCTCAATTCGACTAGCAGACACCCTCCCTATTTTTAAGTCTAGACTTAAAACATACCTCTTTACTGCCTCCCATAGTTAGGTATGGTGCGTGGAAACTCACCCACCCCAGGGTTTTTTGGAATGGACCAGCCTGCTGAGTCCTCGTGTGACTGGCACCCCAGTCGCGCGTGCGATGGTGGTCACTGACCATACCTGCGCTGGTGTCGACTACCCCTCACCATGCCTTAGTTATGCTGCTATAGCATAGTGCTGTCATGGACTTTTCATGTGTCACGCCGTACAACCCCCCCCCCCTCTTCTCTCCCCCCTTCTCTCTCTCTCTCTCTCAACTCTCCCTCTCCTGCCTATTCCCACCATGGTATACTGTAACAATATATAGTACTACTGATTACTTATTGACATTAACCATTTTGATTTTCAGTAATACTAACCCACTCTACATCTCTCTTTCTTCCCACTTACTGTACCTCACTTGTGAGGTATATCATCACCAGTCCTCAACCATCCGTGTGTTGGCCCTCCTCTCACCCATCTCACCTGAAGTCCCATCCTCGACTGCCCTATTACTGCCCCCTATCTGGACTCCTGGCCCGTACAGCCTAGCGACCCACCACCAGCCTATGACAACTCTGCCCGGATTACTGGCCCATCAGCCAACCCACCACATGCCCCTCGAAAACTCCCTTCCCCTGGACAATTCCAACGCTGGACTATTGAACTTTCTGTCACTAAATCAGGAATAACGAATTACCATAACGGATACGTAATCATCCCACCTCTTGTAACTTTCAGCTCAAGTGCTTAACACCATGTTTTATTCTCTACACCCGACTATCATATGCATTTGTCATGTATACAGACCTTACTGTCATGTACTGACCCTAGGCAGATGGGTCAGGCCCTTGAGTCGTGGATCTGCTCGAGGTTTCTTCCTATATATATCTCCAATTCTAGGGAGTTTTTCCTCGCCCCTGTTACCCATGGGCCTCTCTCTTGCTTTTCTTTCTTCCTTTCTTTCCTTCTTTCTCTGATTGCCTACATTCTGTAAAGCGCCATGATACATGTGTTATGTTTTGGCGCTCTATAAGCACAATAAATTGAAATTGAAATTGATTTCCATACGTATTAATATGAATAGGTGTTTCTGTAAACCTAGGGACAATAAACAGCTATCTCTGTTACAAAAACGAGCTGGTTGAAGAGGGAACTATGATAAAAAGATTTTTTCCCTCAAAGCATGGATTTGACGACAGTACAAGCAGGAAATACCTTGAAAAGACTCTCCGTTTATTTGATGTTGCCATAGCAACGCAGCCTTCAGAGCAAAGATTCTAGAAGAGCTTCAGGGAGACACGTTTTGAGTTCGTGGCCATTGGCTAAGTACCTAAAATATCGGTTTCCATGTGTATGTGCTGGATGGCGTGCTTCCTTTATGAAAGTAAGTGTTTTATAGAGTTACAGACATAATGAGTCATGTTGTAGTGGTCAACATAAATGTGCCCCTTCTGTTATTAGAATGCTAAGCGGAGATTTAAAATCATTCATTTCTTGTGTGGCTAGAAGCTAGCTAGCTATGTCAGGGAGGAGATGTTGCTGTAACGTTAATGTTATGAGATGTATGTTGCTTGATATGCTTGTACTCGTAACTTCGTCACTCGTAACTTTAGGACCTATTTTTTTTTACTAAGAGTAATTCAGGAAGCATTTTAGCCCTAAGTAGCGCCTGAGTCTGTGACAGCTTAAGCGAGGACTAATAAGACCGATTCACAAACAATGTTTTGTGGTGGCATTTCACGTCGCGATGTTTTGAAATGCGTCTAACAATCACGAGGGAACAATTTGGCATTGTAGGCATTATAACTAAGGGATGCAGTAACACCACCAACAACAACCAAAACTAGCCTACTCATTGTTTACATGTACATTAAATGTAACGTTTCATTGTGAATCAAATTAAAAGATTCTCCTCTTTGCAAACGTTGGCATAGGCATATGGTGACAGATTAATTTAATAATGCTGCTGTATGAATCACGGTAAGCGCGAATGAAGTGGCCACTTCTTAATGGGACTCACTGTATGGAAGTAGGCTAAGTAAAATAGAGATGTTTAAAATAAGATAAAGTTAGGATATGCCCGCTTGACAACGGCAGAGATAACTGTGGCCTTTGGCCATAGCAACCATCCATTTAGAACGACTGGCCTTCATAGCAACCAAGGATCTTAGCTGTGATTCATGTAGCTACAGTATGCATGCAATGTGATGCAAAGTATAGAAAGGTGATGAAATATACAGAGACAGGTCAAGAAATATAGTGCAATGTAGACAGTAGTATACAGTTGATTTACAGAAGGTGGTTTGGAGTAATATGAATTAAATATAAATATGTGCAGTGTATTAGCAGTTATCTCATACAATAAGTAGAATAATGCATGTAGATGTAGCAGTAACAGTATAATAGTAGAAATAATAATATAGATATAGGCAGTGTATTAACAGAATATAATAAAACAGAATAATTATGGATATTCAATTTGACAAATATGTAACAGAAATGTGCATAACATACAGCTATGTGCAGTGTGGAAACAGTGTCATTGTAGTGCAGAAACAACATCATAAGAGTAGTAAGAATAAGTCTATGTGCAGGATGAATAGTATGAAGATCAGTAGAATAACTATGTGTAAATGTAATTACAGTAGGCCTATGTACATTTGTAAATAAATAGAAAACTATGGGTGAGAGGGATAAATTAATTTTATTTAATCGTAAAAGTAAATTGCATTCAATTAAATTGCAATTAAAAATCTTTCCAGTAGGCTTTAATGTCACGCAAAAAGTACAACCAAAGCTGAGCTTGATCAACTACAACGTCTAAAGAACCAGAACTTCAGTGTAGTTTTTTGCTGGGTCCCAGGCCATGTTGGTCTGAGGGGAAATGAGAAAGCGGACAGTGCTGCTAAGCAAGTCCTCAATGAAGAAGTCACAGATGTCAAATCCGTGCTCCAGACCTTAAACCTATACTGAACTCTTACATCACAGATAAGTGGCAATCTGAATGGGATTAATGTACCAACATCAAGCAAGGAATGTGAATTTTGGCACGTTTTCATGATCCACTGGGTCGTTATGGGCCACACAAAATACGGTGTTGCTAAAATTACTCCTATTGTGGCTATTAGAGATGCGTTCATGAGTATCCAGCTACATTCAATGAGTTAAGTAAAATACATTCACACACAAAAAAAACCCATCACTAATGTTGTGGACATTCCTTTATTCTGAGATACATCAATAGGCTCTCAAAACAATCCCAAACAGACATAAGGTCTTTATAGAGCAAATCCATATAGATTATTTGTGAAATAAACCAGTAAAACAGAATTAGGGGATGGAATATATAACATTCACACTCATAGCTCATATTTCTAAAATAAATCAGTGAAAAAGTATCCTGACAAACAAGCAGCATTTTAATGCCTTAGTCATATTTCATAATTTCAAATTTTTCTCTAGGTTACCTGATAGCCCAGTTTGAGAGGTGCAAGACACGTGACATTATTTATTTTTGCAGCCAATCACTGCTGTTGTTTTATTTTATTGATTTGATTTTAGTCATAGAAGCTAAATTCGAAGGCAGGCCACAGGTAAAAGCCAACGAACCGCATTCACCCCGCAAGGCAATAGTTGAATAGAGCTTTTGAGGTATTGCCACTGCTCCAACACTGAAAGGCACTGTTAGAATGCTTGGATCAAGCCAGGTTCAGCATAGCGTATGTCACTGTCTGCTCACGTTGGTGACCGGACCAGGGCAAGCACACTTTCGCAGTTCCCGCCGGAAATGTAGTCTAGTTCAAACTTGGACCACTTTTGTGATCTTATCGACATCAAGCCAAATACAATACCATAAGTCATCCCGTTATGAATATCTGAACATGGTACGCTAGAACTATGAGAAAATGTGCAACAATCTCAATTTAAGACAGCTAACACAAACATTTAGCTAAATCACTAGCCACTGTCAGTATATATATATATATATGATAGCTAGCTGGACACCCACCAGCCCAGCACTAAACTCTGAGCGTTGTAATCAAAATCGATATTTCAGGCAGTAAAAGCCCGGTAAGAACCAACGTTTTTGTTCCAATCTACACACCTATCGCTACTGAAAAATGTAAGGTTCATTTAGCAAATGTTATTTTGAAGTATTAAAAACATGGTTGTTTTGGAATTGTCGGACGAAATGGTTGGTCATTAGCACGTTTACGATAACGTCTAACGTTAACGTTAAAGTGCACAGCTAGCGCTAGCAAACTTAATGATAGTTAGATATTTTTCAAAATAGAATTCAAAATCTAACCTACATCAAAGTGAAGTTGTTCACTCACCTCCTCAAGAGGGTCCATCCTGAGACTGGAGCTATTGAAAAATCTGGTACCACAAGCATAGAGAGGACAACTACACACAGGCATGGCAGGGAGAAAAGACTGCCTGATCAACTGAGTTGGGGCTGATTAGTGTTCTATGAGCAACCGTTGAGGAGGTGAAAGGTTAAGATGATATCAAGAAAGCAACATTTTAAAAGAAATCAAACCACGTTCAAACAACATTTCTTTTTTGTGAAAAGTCCATAAAAATATATTAGCCTACTTCATTAATTGTGTCTTGCATTTTAAAATAACAATGTATAATGTACAATTTAACACAAAATGTGTCAGATAATTTTACTGAATAATACTCATCTTGTGTCATTATCAACACATTATGTGTTAAAACAGCCTTGACACAATAAATGTGTAAGACAAATGACACATTACTTCTTAGAGTGTAGGTGAACCGGCTAAGGTTTTTTGCCACAGAATGCTCTTTGTCTGGTTTGGTAAGCCCTCTGTGTTGGCCCAAGGTAGGGTGAGCTTCCTGTTTCTGTTCATGTAAGGTAGCCTGTATGGTGCTAGACTCCCTGCGTCTTATGATGGCTCCATTGACAATATCCTTTACTGTAAGCTTTCTGTTCTTTTATTGGTGCCACCACATACTGACCGGCAGCCTTCGAAAATTGTTGCCTGAGTCTCTGTCCACCTGCCTTCGTTTTGGCTCTCTCTCTCTCAATGTTGTAGTTGTTGTCCAGTGCAGCCAGGCGATGACGGGCTTCAAAGCTTTCATAGCTGAAGGCCTTTCTCTTCGTAGCATACTTATTGTATAGAGCATGAACACTCTCTAATTCACCTGTGTGGATGCCCTCGGTCACCCTGTCAAGATTTTGGAGGAGCTGCCTGTTCAGGACAACCTTTTGGAGGCTAATAAAGGCTGCAGAGTCAGGACGGAGCCATGGGCGCCTGCTCTCCTCATCTGGGGTGTAGGGATGGTGGTCACATTTCGTTATTGTCTCCCCGGTCACCAACTCATGAACATTTGTGATGTGGTGTAGCAGATATCCACCTTTCCCTGAGTCTTACTCCATCTCCCCCACAGGAGAAGACAGAAAACCACAAGTGGTTAGTGATCATTCTGGTCCACTCACTCAGGTCAGGATTTTTGCATTTTAAAATGTTCTTTTTTACATTCTTGACAATGTGCCATAGATCATACTCATGTTTGATTTCCTGGTGTTTCTCTCTTAGTACCTTTTGGACAGATGGGTGGCAGTCGGTGGCCAACACAGAGATGGAGACTCCGTGGTCCGCAACTTTGGCCAGGCATCTCTCCATACCTTCTAACTCGAGCCAGTAGCTATTTTTCACATCAGTCACCCGCACAGTTTCCTGAGCCACGATCATTTTTGATTCTGTGTCGAGCAGTGAGTAGGTGCCGAAGGTTGCATTATACCCAGGGCTGTCATACCGTGCATCCCCAGAGACAGTGATCGGCTTCTCACTCACAGCACTCATGACCCCCTCATTGTGAATAGCCCAGGCATAGTTGACCTCTGGTATGACGTAGGCTTTCTGGATCTTATACCACTGCAGCCTCTCTGACATGGCCTCCAAACCAATGGTTTCGCATACCTCCAGGAAAGGACTGCATTCATTCCCTGTCACAAACAACGCAGCCGGAACAATGATGTTGCACTCCATGACTCCCCTGACTTGATTTTGCGAATGCCAAATGTAATTATGGCCATCCACACAGTGTGTTTTTTACAGTCACCCCAAAACCACTGTTGGACAACGCTGGTGGTTCCTCTAGGCATTTGCCACAACCCTCCCAATGACACATGGAAAACAACATTAACAACTGCTGATGAGCAACTATGCAGTTTGTGTCTTCCTCCTCTTCCTCCTGCACTGCAACTGGCACTATCGCTTGTCAAACAAAAGTCCTCATCATAGTCCTCAAAGGACACCTCATTCTCTTCCTCTTCACTGAAGCTTTGCTCGAATGACACTTCCAGAGTATGCTGTGGTGTTGAGGTTCTGGGGACAGATTTCTTATCAGGGTGGCCAAAGTTTTCCACAGCAGGGCAGTAATGGTCATTGACTAATGTTGAAATGTTGACCAGGTCATCAGTTAGTGTACCTAATGCTCCTGCCCTCGTGAATGTTTTCCTCAACTAGGTCTGTCTGGGTACCAACAGATACACTGACTACGGGTTCACAGAGTATGTCCAGAAGGGTATTTCACAAAACCTAGATAAGGGATTAAGCTGGGATTTTTTGGTTATCCTGGATAAATTTAGCCTTGACTTGGTTTCACAAAAGAGATGGCACATAAGTTACCATGGGGATTTATTCTCTGCACCTAGACCAGGCTAACAGCCAAGTTAAGTTAATTCTAATGATAATTATGTTGTCTTATTTGTTCAGCTAGGTGTCATTCAAATCAGATCTCCGTGCTAATTTTTAAGGAGCTTTATTCCATTTATATACTATTTGATAAATGTAACACTGTACTTCACTGTTGTAGTGTCACTGCTATACTTGCATCATAAATATTGTGCATATTTTCAATATTTAAACGACTTTAGGAAAGATGTCAATAAAACATGACAATACATGTAGCCTAATAATTGCACTTAGTGTTAGGTGCCACCTAATATGGCATAATAGTTCTAGGATCATTTATCATTTTATCATTTTACATTGCATTCATTTAAATGTAAACATGTAAATGTTTCGCAGCTGAAGTGTTTGTAGGAGTATCAGAGACCCAAATGGAAGTACAAAAGCACAGCAAAAGTGAGTTTTGCATGGCCCCTTTAAAGGAGAATTCCGGCGTGATATTGACCTAAAGTGTTGAAACATGATACCAAGTGTGAACGTATGGTCTCATAGCTCATCTCAGCTTGTCCCCTGCACTCAGAAAGCTGGCGCTAGCCGCCATCTTGAATTTAGTCACGATAAGTCGAGTGACAAGTACGAATGAACAAATATGACAAGGGATCAGATTCCAAAAATAATTCCGTGGAAATGCATGGATTCCAGTTGCTTCCAGTAGCAGCAAATGGAATCCATGCATTTCCACTGAATTATTTTTGGAATCTGATCCCTTATCATACCTGTTCATTCCAGGGGGTCAGGATTTGAAGGGTTAGCTTCAGCCACTTAGCATGGCATTTGGCCGCCGACATTTTTGAAAACATGGCGTTACATGGTTGCAACTTCCGGCACTAGTTTTTACATGCTGATTGGTAGATGACGTAGATGACAGCTCATGCACGAGTTTAGTGTTTTTTTTGTTTTGTTTTTTTTTTAATTGCAAAATAGTATAATACAAAGTGGTACAAATGGTATAAAATACAATTAATTAAATGTGTACAGTAAAGTAACAATGCATGAACATAAACAAACATTACAAACATTTTAGCATGAGTTTAGTGTTGGGCACGAGCGTCCTCGTGCGTCCACGTTGGTTTGCATTTCTGGAAGACGACAAATAAACAACTACTTGGATTAAGCTACTGATACTTGTCTTAATGCCTACATGGTTAGGCTATATTATACCGGACTTAAAAGAAAAAGGAAATGTTGTCATTATCAGGATATTATTTGCCTTATGTGTGGGTTGACAAGGTAACTGACTATGACCATACATTTTAGCAGATGCATAGCAATGACTTATATCCAATTATTAGCCTACTCATTGCGTTTCGTATGAAAACTATTTTAAAACCTAGACTGTATTCCTACCTGTAGTCCATGACAACGCAACGTCTGGATCATGTAAGCTGTCTCCCCAAGTGATTTACAACGAAACAAATGTCAATGACTTATTTAGTTTGCTTTCTTGCAACATTGACATGATTAGGCTATGCATTTGATTTAAATGGCCAGGCTTCCAGTTAGTGCTGGGCGGTATACCGGTTCACACCGTATACCGGTGTATATTTTCGTTATGATATTAATTTTTAATATACCGCCATATTTGATTACACAACGTTTGGAACGCTGCGCCGCGCGACAGTGTTTCAGACGGGACTTTTTTTCACACGCACGCATGGTGCCACTGCGAGGCATAGTGAGGGTAAACACAAAACACCTTAAGTTTTTCCCCTGAAGTATGACCCTTAAGGCTTAATTTCTCCTTAGGTAAGGGGTTTATTTAAGGGTGTTGCACAGAAATAATACCTTAAATTTAGTTAAGGAAAAACATTAAGGGATACTGCATTGAAAAGGATTTACCATCACGAAAATTCTATTGAGATTGTTCAACAGCTGTAGCTAGCTAGTAGGTGATGTCGTTAGTTAGCAACCCACCGAACACAGTGAAGTTTAATGATCTTATCATTCATCTCACCTTAAGAATATTCGCTGAAATTATCCAGGTAGCAAGTAAAGCGTGTTATAGACATGCACTGAGCAATACTAGCTGGCTAGTTAGAAATGATCCTGACTGTCATCATTGCACCAAAACAAACTTTTTTGTTAATGTTTTGCCTAGCGAACCGAACCGAAGCTCATGGCAGGCTAACAAGACATCCACATCCACATGAAGTTAACGTTAGCCTACCACTAACGTCATGTAAACCAGGGGTCCCCAACCTTTTATGTACCATAGACCGGTTTGATTCCTATTTTTTTTTCACGGACCGGCGGGGGGGGGGGGAGGGGGGTTCGGGGGTTCCATGTTCCATATGTGTTGTGCATAACTAGCTCCAGTTATGTATGAACAGTGAAGGTAACGATCTCTTGTGAAAAACGTGAACTTGAAGAAGTGAAAATTTAACAATATGAACTATGAATATTGAACAACTTGAAGATACATCTATAAGTGTGAACATGCTTAACAAAATATGGGAACTAAACGTGCATTACGAATATAATCAGTGGGAGCCCTGCTTGTTTCCCTGCAACAAGAAGCTTACATCTGGGGGTGATGGAAGACAGTGACACCCTCAGTGTGTTTTAGATGTCCAGTTGATTGCGCAATTTGGTCTAGTTGCAGTCATTGACGAAAACCCGGCCTCGCATAGATACGTGGTGGGAAACTTTTTCAGCGCTTTTACGGCTATCTCGGGATATTCTGCTTTGGTTTTGATCCAAAAACCCGCCAGAGAGGTTTCCTTAAGACCACCGTCATTTGAAATTTCCATCAACTGCTCTTCCTCCTGCACTGACAAGTTAGGACTATTTGAGATATTGACAAATGGGTTGCGGACCCACTCATTGGTTTGCCGTGGATCTTTGGAGGATGGGAAGTAACGCTCAAACTCATTTGAAAGCGCAACAAGGTGATCGCGCACCAGCTGCGAGAGAAAGGGCCCTGCCTCAGTCTCTCCCAAAACCCCCACTACTGTTTGGAACATATCAAATACTCCCCGGTCCACTCGTCGTCCCCACAAATCAAGCTTGGCTTTAAATGCAGCGACTTTATCTGCCAGTTTAAAGACAGTCGTCATTCTCCCCTGGAGTGACAGGTTGAGGTCATTAAGCAACCCGAATATGTCACACAGGTAAGCGAGTTTTGACACCCAGTCCTCATCACTAAAATGTGCAGCTAACGGTGACTTTTTTTCTGTAAGAAATCTCTGCAGCGGCTCTCGCAACTCAAACACTCTGGCCAGTGACCTGCTAAAGATGCTTGTTTTTGTTGCTCATTCTAGCAGTTTAGCTAACTTCGTGTGACACTATCGTTCGCCAAGAACTGATCAAGTGAAGTGAGCTGACCTGAGGCTGCGCAGCGCTGAAGGCAATATGTAAAAGTGTTGAAGGCGGGACAGACAGACGTAAGAAAATAGACCTTGCAAAATGCAAACATGCGTGCAATCAAACAACTGCATATAGGCCTATGCCATGTAAAACGTGACATTATTGCGAATTAAATTTAGTTTAGTTTGCATGCTTTTTTTTTTACTCATGTCGTAGGCTACGGCCCGGTTAGGAATGTCCTGCGGCCCGGTGGTTGGGGACCACTGATGTAAACCACACAATAACAATACATTTCTGATAGGCTTTTTCAAAAAAGTTTTTGTATTGGTTTTATACAAGATGTTTGTGAAATTTGCACAGTAAAACTTCTGTATTTTGACTGCAATTGTCTTTGCATTCTGATTAGATTCTTCATTAGAATCATGAGTGGCTCTTTGTAAACAACATCATTTTCTGGGGCCATGCAAAACTGCATCGGAGTTATTCTACATCATGACAGTAAAATAGACCATCCTTAGTCAATGTACTGCAGCAATTCCTCTCTCAACCTGTAGAAATATACCGCGAAAACGTAGGAATTTTGAAAAATACCGTGATATACATTTTTGGTCATTCCGCCCAGCACTACTTCCAGTCGAAGCAAAACCTAAAAATCCAACAACAGGTCGGACTCTATGCCTGCTCGAACCACAATACCCGAGGGATGCACGCTTCTATCGGTAAGTTTAACTTACGTTGGCTCATTTCGTCTGCCTGCCTATGTAGCCTAAGTTTAACAAGCTGCAAATTCACACTGGGTGCAGCAAAAATCCCAGCTATCCACAAGTTTCTTATATCCCATGTCTACTTAATTAAGTGTGCTTGCAAGCACACTTATTGTTCTTCTTAAGTTTTATTAAGTGTGCTTGCAAAGCAGCACACTTATTGTTCTTCTTAAGTTTTATTATTATTCCCGTCTCCCTAATTTTTTGTCAGCTCTAGTGCCTAGGCCCTTTGAGACAGAGACACCGTTCCAACTTTAAAACGTCCGGTCAGTACCGGTGTAAGTTGGTCGCGAAGATGACGTCAGGTGGGCGTGTCGTTCGTCCGCCATATTAGATTGAACAGAAAGCGAAACTAAATTTTCACAGGTCACAAATTTGGTCCGAACGCCACAAAACTTGACGTACATTATCCTTGGACCAAGCCTCACAAAAGTTACCAGAAGGATTTTTGATTTTCGAAAGCGTTTGCCCGTCACAGCCAAACGAAATCGGCGGCGAAGCTCCAAAACAGGAAGTCGTCCATATGTCAGGAACACTGTCACATATCGATACCAAATTTTGTATTTGAACTCGGGACTCCAATGTGAGGGTGCATAAGCTAAAAAAAAAAAAGAAATATTCCAAAAGTTTCCATCATTTTGCAAACCACCCACAGGTATTTGGTAACTCTCACCATTCACCTTTGCACCATTCAGCTTCTATCACAATGCCTTCCAAGTATGCACAATGTCTCTGGACAGCCACAATGTCTATGGGCAGCCTTGCCCAACCATTAAATCCTTGCTCAGCCAGGGGCAGACTGGGACCAAAAATCGGCCCTGGCATATTTGGCCCAAGCGGCCCTCAAATCCTCAAATGCATTACCCTTAAATATGCATATATGTTCAACTGTCATGGAGCACTGAAAGTGATGTAGCCTAGGCCTCATTGGTTATCTCTCTGACTGATCAGAGGTAGGCATGGAGTCAAAGTCAAAGTCTGCTTTATTGTCAATTTCTTCACATGTCAAGACATACAAAGAGATCGAAATTACGTTTCCCACTATCCCACGGTGGAGACAAGACATATTTTACCAATTAGGTCCACAGACAAATATAACATTCAAGTAAACAATATAAAAAGTAAAAATAAGAAGGCACAATGAAGAAAATAAGAGCAGCAAAATTTGAGTTGAAATTGTGCAATTGTGCATACAGTAGACAGTCAATATAATAGTGCAAAAGTCAGGCCAATAAATGGCTGAGGTAGTTCTGTTTGACCTAAGTATGCAAGTGGCATAGTGGTGCAAGTTATGTAAGAGCAGCAGAAGTGTGTTCAGAAGTGTTTTCAGGACAACAGGACAACAACAACAAGTTGCAAAGTGTGCAAGTGTACAAGTGGAGTAGTGCAAGTGGAGTAGTGCAAGGCAGCCATTGTGGGTCCAAAGTCCAGGATGTTATGTAGCTGAGGGGGGAGAGAGTTCAGCATCCTAACAGCCTGGTGTATGAAGCTGTTAGTGAGTCTGGTGGGGCGGGAGCGCAGGCTTCTGTACCTCTTCCCAGAGGGCAGTTGATCAAACAAATTGTGAGCGGGGTGACTTGCATCACTCACAATTGTGGTCGCCTTGCGGGTGAGGTGGGAGGTGTAAATGTCCTTCAGGGAGGGGAGTGAAGCACACATAATCCTTCCAGCTGTGTTCACTATGCGCTGCAGGGCTTTCCTGTTGTATTCAGTGCAGCTTCCGCCCCACACAGCGATACAGCTGTGATCTGTGCATATGATCTCCATATGATCTGTGCATATGATCTCCATATTCAAGTAGGCTAACAAGCAATTATTAAAGAAGAGTTTCTGCTTGAATTCAAAGTATCATTTCAAATTATTCAATGGGCTACAATTGAAAGCAGGACCAAAAATTACTGAAGCCTATGTGTAAAGAGTTAAATTACCCAGATTGTCTTAGACATTAATGTAATTTATACCAGTTATCACTGTACAACTGAAACAACACAAAATAAACAGGGCTGTTGCTGGAAATATTTTATTCCTGTAGGCTATACTACCTACAGTACCTACATTGCTGGTACATTTTGGAACAGTAATGCTACATGAACTAATTATTTTTAGTGTCTTCCAGTAGCCTATCGTAAAGGTTATACTGTAGCTTAGTTGGCTTGTGCATGACGTGACGTTTTGTAACCTACATTTCCGTCAGTCTACAGTCTTTTAGCCCTTCTGTACCATGATAACCCTTCCAAGATAGAACCCTTCTCTACTTTGAGAGTCCAACCACCACTCATGCCGTCGATGTTGAATTTTGGGCGTCTAACGGAAACTGATCAATCTGACCAACAATTCACGTCGATTTGACACTATTTTGCTGCCCAGGTTTGCAAATCATTCATTTAGAAAATTTAAGTTGCGCTATTTGTTATTATAATCACAGCACGGCCTTACTATGTTATCATTAGGCTACCATATCATTAAATTATCGCAATTAATAAGTCATCATAATCATCATAGTCAGCATGGCATGTCACAGCCTACCTGCTCCACCACTGAGTTCTTATCATGTAGCCTAGCCTCTAGGCTCGCACTCTCCACCTGCTCATTGTCCCTTGCTCTGTATGCTTGCTTACATCCTCGTTCAAACTCAACGAACTTCAACATGTTGCTGACATATGCTAGACTACTTGCAATATTGTATTTTTGAAGCTTCTACCTTGGTGTTATTTTTGCACAATTGTCACTACCGGCACCCGCCGCAATTTCGTGTAGGCAACTTCGATTAACTTTTGATGCGCTCACAGAATCCTGGCTCTGAGCCAAAATGGGAGGGGTGGGGTCTGACGTGAGCTGTTATTGGATCAGTCCAGTTTCAATATTGAAATGTAACCAATGGGCCGCTGATTGTCCTTCCTTTGGGCCGATCGTTGGCCAAAATAATTAAATTATATATATAGCCTATTCTATCGGCCCAAACGGTGCGTCGGCCCACTGGGAAAATGCCCGGTATGCCAGATGGCCAGTCCGCCCATGTGCTCAGCCATGGGATAGTATGGACTTACGAACTGAAATGGCAAGGTGAACATTAGCTATTTATTGCTGACATAGTACAGTTATTTTCACATTGACGGTATTCAAATTACATTTTTCATTATTGTTAAATATCATGATGGGAGAGTATTATTAAAAATGTTACAAGTATGCAAATGCATATGTTTACGGGCATTTAGGTTTTACTGTGTTGTTTTGTTGTAAAGACATGCAAGGCATTCTGGGCCGTAATGAACAGTGGTCGGCAGCACTCCATAGGCTACGTATTAATATGAATAGGTGTTTCTGTAAACCTAGGGACAATAAACAGCTATCTCTGTTACAAAAACGAGCTGGTAATCGCTCATTGAAGATTGTTTTCCTAAAAGCATGGAGTTGAAAGAATAAGCAAGCAATGTCACGTTAATGTTAAATACATCTGAACGCTAGATGGCAACGTTGTATTACATTTTACTAAATACGGTGGCATTAGTGAGCTTCATAAGTAAGTAAGGTGCAAATATGTAATTTATCATGGGAAATTATTGGAAATGTTATTTCTTGTTTATTCTAATTGCAAACCACACACATCCATTCGTAATCACTCGTACACTTTTGATACCATTGGTATCAAAGACTGTCATTTCGTTTATTTGTTGTTGCCTAGCAACTCTGGTAACAACAGAGCAAAGATTCTAGAACAGAGCTTCAGAGAGACACGTTTTGAGTTCGTGGCCAAGTGCCTAAAATATCGGTTTCCATGTGTATGTGCTGGATGGTGTGCGTCCTTTATGAAAGTAAGTGTTTTATACAGTTACAGATATAATGAGTCATATGGTAGTGGTCAACATAAATGTGCCCCTTCTGTTATTAGAATGCTAAGCGGAGAAGCATGCTAAGCAGAGATTTAACATTATTCATTTCTTGTGTGGCTAGAAGCTAGAGAGGAGATGTTGCTGTATGGGATTTATGTTGCTTAGCGTGATGCCATGGTCATTTGATATGAGATGCTTGTACTCGTAACTTTAGGACTCCTATTTTTTTTTTACTAAGAGTAATTCAGGAAGCATTTTAGCTCTAAAAGTAGCGGCTGAGTCTGTGACAGCTTAAAAGAAGTCGCGAAGACTCCTAACCCGACAAACACGGGACGTCCCCCGGACCTTATGCCGACATTCACGACGTCCCCGATTGGTCCCGAACGTCATGTTCTCTAGCGGAAGTTCCGGTGACCTTATTGACGTCCGGAGCAAGTTATCGTTTGGTTATTGCGTGACGTCCGGTGCAGGACTTTCTGGGGACGTCACCGTCAGGTCCCTCGGATGACATTTGCATTTGGTCATTTCAAATACCTCCTAAGGACCCGACAATAACGTTATACCGGGGACATGGGGGGGACGTTTGTTTATTCACACATGGCAGCGGAGTTGAGAGCGCTCTGGCTACCGCCTGCAGGACGAAGACATCACATCCATGCACGACTTCACGTTACACGTCTGGGGATGACTAAATCTATCTAGTCTCTAGCAGTAGCTGCATTAGCCTACCGTAGTCTAGGGCAACATATCATACAGTTTATGAAGTTGTGCGTCTATGAGCAAAGTAGAACCATATGTCTACTTTGCTCATAGACGCACAACTTCATAAACTGGGAAAAGGGTTGTTAACGTTAAACTCAAAATGTTTAAACATTTTGAGTTTAACGTTAATGTATAACGGTACAAACTAGGGAAGGGATTTTATCAAAATTTTAGCTGATGTGATGCTTGGTGCAACGTTAGCAAAGTCGCTGTTCTAACTTAGCCTACAATGCACTTTTCTTCAGATAACTGTCATTACGTGATGCATGTAACATGCTCTAAATAGGCAGTGGTTTATTTAACGTAGTCACGTACTTATTATCTGTTTTATTTTCAGAAACACACACACGGCCAAATTGGGACTGAACCGGCTTTTGGAGCTGAATACGATGCAATAAAACTATAGAGAAATGTTTAAAACAGACCACGTAGCATTTGTTTAGGGTTGTCTAGCAACAGAAGTGACTACTTAATTTGTAAAGCAAAACACTTTACAAATCTAGCTCTACATTGCAGAAGAATTAAGGATACTGCTTCTTCATGACTTGTTTAAATGTCATTGTAATTTAGGCTATTTGACGCATGCTCGCGTTTAAAAGTGTCACGCATAGGCCTAGCTGTCCCCGATGTTACAGCAGCTCCTTGTGGAAACAGCAAAGAGTGCACATATCCGATGAGATTTCTAACAAGGAGCAGAAGCTCTCTGCCTCACCAGAGCCTTACTGTTTATTAATAAAACAATGATATAGAATAGAAACATCAGAATCTATTTATTTCATCTTAAAGTTGGCTATGAAGAGCATTCATAGCCTAGAGAAAACAATACATTTTTCTTTATCTGCAATGTTCCAGGAAGATAGGCTTACATTTATAGGCTGTCCCTGATCACAGCAGGTCCAAGAAAACGAGTGGATATAACATCAATGCATTCTAGTTATGTTTCATGTACTTTATTTCATGTTGAGTTTTGCTTCCCAGCATGCATTGCGATTCATTTAGTATTTTTGGCTATTATTAGTTTTTAATACTTTGAAACAATATGGTATGAACAATTTATCTTAGGCTAGCCTAGACCTACTCTGATGATGTTTTGAACAATATGCTACGGGATATGCCCATTAAAACGTCGTATTAGTTTATTAAGAAAATGACACCGTAGATGTGAAAGCAGCACATCCTAGCCCGGTATAAATATCCATGTCTACTCATCATTAGTGTAATGCATACGGAGGACGTGATTTCATACATGCGTGAAAATATGAGGTGAGTGAAGTTGATTGTGTAGTTGTAGAACAAGTCATTAATGCGTGTTCATGTTCCGTCTACCTCTCTCCTAGCAACGCTGAGACTTACAGGATGTGATACCATACTAAAAAGCGATTCATGTTTTTTTTTTTTTTTACCATCGCGGAAATATAAACGTCGCGCGCATAACGTCGCGGTGACCATTACAAGACGTCCTCTCAAACACACATTAAACTATCAGTCTGTCAACTACTTTTAAACTATCTAACTAACTACATTTAACTTTTAAACTTTCAACATTCATTAAACTATATGTCTATTAAACTATCTGTCTATTAACAACTGTTAAACTATCTACATTCAACTTTTAAACTGTCTACTTCTAAACTATCAACTTTTATTAAGCTATGCTATGTGTGTCCTAGCTTCATTTTCATGCACTCGTAATTCCCTGGAATTACATTCTCTAGTTATTCTTCTAACGCTTTTTGTGCGTTTAATACAGCTTCAACCGTTTAACGTAGAAACTTCATTCAAACTGCGTTGCGTAGGTCTTACTTATGTGACTTCAGCTATGTATTTTTCAACTTTGTAACGTTTATACTTTTTAAACTATTAATTAAAAACTACTAAAATTTCCCCATTGACTTAACATTAGATTATGACATCACAATAGCGATTAGAATCCTATGCCAGGTGTTCAGGCCACCTGGATGGCTCATATATGGCTCTGGCCAGGCCACCTGGATCAACTGAGTTTCTCAGGCTTTATGACATCATAGCAATTAGAATATTGTGCCAGATGGCCAGGCCACCTAGATCAACTGTCAGTTTCTCAGGCTTTAAGCATACAGTCTCATTCTATGCTATAAGCCTGAGAAACTGTTCAGTCATTCCAACTATATTAAACCTCATCTACCTAGTTCAGTCATTCCAACTATATTAAACCTTATCTACCAAGCAAATCATTTAACCATATAAACTATCCACCTATTTAACTGTTCAGTCACTCCAACTATATTAAACCTCATCTATCTAGCAAATAGTTTAACCTTTTAAACTATCCACCTATTTAACTGTTCAGTCATTCCAACTATATTAAACCTCATCTACCTAGTTCAGTCATTCCAACTGTATTAACCATCATTTACCTAGCAAATAATTTAACCTTTTAAACCATCCACCTATTTAACTGTTCAGTCATTCCAACTATATTAAACCTCATCTACCTAGTCATTCCAACTATATTAAACATCATTTACCTAGCAAATAATTTAACCTTTTAAACCATTCACCTATTTTAACTGTTCAGTCATTCCAACTATATTAAACCTCGTCTACCTAGTTCAGTCATTCCAACTATATTAAACCTCATCTACCTAGCAAATAATTTAACCTTTTAAACTATCCACCTATTTAACTGTTCAGTCATTCCAACTATATTAAACCTCATCTATCTAGCAAATAGTTTAACCTTTTAAACTATCCACCTATTTAACTGTTCAGTCATTCCAACTATATTAAACCTCATCTATCTAGCAAATAGTTTAACCTTTTAAACTATTCACCTATTTAACTGTTCAGTCATTCCAACTATATTAAACCTCATCTACCTAGTTCAGTCATTCCAACTACATTAAACCTCATCTACCTAGTTCAGTCATTCCAACTACATTAAACCTCATCTACCTAGCAAATTATTAAACCTTTTAAACTATCCACCTATTTAACTGTTCAGTCATTCCAACTATATTAAACCTCATCTACTTAGTTCAGTCATTCCAACTATATTAAACATCATCTACCTAGCAAATAATTTAACCTTTTAAACCATCCACCTATTTAACTGTTCAGTCATTCCAACTATATTAAACCTCATCTACCTAGTTCAGTCATTCCAACTATATTAAACATCATCTACCTAGCAAATAATTTAACCTTTTAAACCATTCACCTATTTTAACTGTTCAGTCATTCCAACTATATTAAACCTCATCTACCTAGCAAATAATTTAACCTTTTAAACCATCCACCTATATAACTGTTCAGTCAAATGATTAGCTAAGTTAGTTAAATCACATGGTTAGCATAGTTAGCATTGTTAGCATTTTTTCCAAAACTGCTAGAAAACATGAGCTAAGTTAGCTAAGTAACTTGGTCAGAATAATTAGCGTTGTTAGCATAACTGCTAGCAAACATTAGAGCCATTCCAACTGTCAGTTATCGTCAACTATCTACCTATATAGAGCCTTTAAACTATTTGTCTATCAACACACATTAAACTATCAGTCTGTCAACTACTTTTAAACTATCTACATTTAACTTTTAAACTTTCAACATTCATTAAACTATATGTCTATTAAACTATCTGTCTATTAACAACTGTTAAACTATCTACATTCAACTTTTAAACTGTCTACTTCTAAACTATCAACTTTTATTAAGCTATGCTATGTGTGTCCTAGCTTCATTTTCATGCACTCGTAATTCCCTGGAATTACATTCTCTAGTTATTCTTCTAACGCTTTTTGTGCGTTTAATACAGCTTCAACCGTTTAACGTAGAAACTTCATTCAAACTGCGTTGCGTAGGTCTTACTTATGTGACTTCAGCTATGTATTTTTCAACTTTGTAACGTTTATACTTTTTAAACTATTAATTAAAAACTACTAAAATTTCCCCATTGACTTAACATTAGATTATGACATCACAATAGCGATTAGAATCCTATGCCAGGTGTTCAGGCCACCTGGATGGCTCATATATGGCTCTGGCCAGGCCACCTGGATCAACTGAGTTTCTCAGGCTTTATGACATCATAGCAATTAGAATATTGTGCCAGATGGCCAGGCCACCTAGATCAACTGTCAGTTTCTCAGGCTTTAAGCATACAGTCTCATTCTATGCTATAAGCCTGAGAAACTGTTCAGTCATTCCAACTATATTAAACCTCATCTACCTAGTTCAGTCATTCCAACTATATTAAACCTTATCTACCAAGCAAATCATTTAACCATATAAACTATCCACCTATTTAACTGTTCAGTCACTCCAACTATATTAAACCTCATCTATCTAGCAAATAGTTTAACCTTTTAAACTATCCACCTATTTAACTGTTCAGTCATTCCAACTATATTAAACCTCATCTACCTAGTTCAGTCATTCCAACTGTATTAACCATCATTTACCTAGCAAATAATTTAACCTTTTAAACCATCCACCTATTTAACTGTTCAGTCATTCCAACTATATTAAACCTCATCTACCTAGTCATTCCAACTATATTAAACATCATTTACCTAGCAAATAATTTAACCTTTTAAACCATTCACCTATTTTAACTGTTCAGTCATTCCAACTATATTAAACCTCGTCTACCTAGTTCAGTCATTCCAACTATATTAAACCTCATCTACCTAGCAAATAATTTAACCTTTTAAACTATCCACCTATTTAACTGTTCAGTCATTCCAACTATATTAAACCTCATCTATCTAGCAAATAGTTTAACCTTTTAAACTATCCACCTATTTAACTGTTCAGTCATTCCAACTATATTAAACCTCATCTATCTAGCAAATAGTTTAACCTTTTAAACTATTCACCTATTTAACTGTTCAGTCATTCCAACTATATTAAACCTCATCTACCTAGTTCAGTCATTCCAACTACATTAAACCTCATCTACCTAGTTCAGTCATTCCAACTACATTAAACCTCATCTACCTAGCAAATTATTAAACCTTTTAAACTATCCACCTATTTAACTGTTCAGTCATTCCAACTATATTAAACCTCATCTACTTAGTTCAGTCATTCCAACTATATTAAACATCATCTACCTAGCAAATAATTTAACCTTTTAAACCATCCACCTATTTAACTGTTCAGTCATTCCAACTATATTAAACCTCATCTACCTAGTTCAGTCATTCCAACTATATTAAACATCATCTACCTAGCAAATAATTTAACCTTTTAAACCATTCACCTATTTTAACTGTTCAGTCATTCCAACTATATTAAACCTCATCTACCTAGCAAATAATTTAACCTTTTAAACCATCCACCTATATAACTGTTCAGTCAAATGATTAGCTAAGTTAGTTAAATCACATGGTTAGCATAGTTAGCATTGTTAGCATTTTTTCCAAAACTGCTAGAAAACATGAGCTAAGTTAGCTAAGTAACTTGGTCAGAATAATTAGCGTTGTTAGCATAACTGCTAGCAAACATTAGAGCCATTCCAACTGTCAGTTATCGTCAACTATCTACCTATATAGAGCCTTTAAACTATTTGTCTATCAACACACATTAAACTATCAGTCTGTCAACTACTTTTAAACTATCTACATTTAACTTTTAAACTTTCAACATTCATTAAACTATATGTCTATTAAACTATCTGTCTATTAACAACTGTTAAACTATCTACATTCAACTTTTAAACTGTCTACTTCTAAACTATCAACTTTTATTAAGCTATGCTATGTGTGTCCTAGCTTCATTTTCATGCACTCGTAATTCCCTGGAATTACATTCTCTAGTTATTCTTCTAACGCTTTTTGTGCGTTTAATACAGCTTCAACCGTTTAACGTAGAAACTTCATTCAAACTGCGTTGCGTAGGTCTTACTTATGTGACTTCAGCTATGTATTTTTCAACTTTGTAACGTTTATACTTTTTAAACTATTAATTAAAAACTACTAAAATTTCCCCATTGACTTAACATTAGATTATGACATCACAATAGCGATTAGAATCCTATGCCAGGTGTTCAGGCCACCTGGATGGCTCATATATGGCTCTGGCCAGGCCACCTGGATCAACTGAGTTTCTCAGGCTTTATGACATCATAGCAATTAGAATATTGTGCCAGATGGCCAGGCCACCTAGATCAACTGTCAGTTTCTCAGGCTTTAAGCATACAGTCTCATTCTATGCTATAAGCCTGAGAAACTGTTCAGTCATTCCAACTATATTAAACCTCATCTACCTAGTTCAGTCATTCCAACTATATTAAACCTTATCTACCAAGCAAATCATTTAACCATATAAACTATCCACCTATTTAACTGTTCAGTCACTCCAACTATATTAAACCTCATCTATCTAGCAAATAGTTTAACCTTTTAAACTATCCACCTATTTAACTGTTCAGTCATTCCAACTATATTAAACCTCATCTACCTAGTTCAGTCATTCCAACTGTATTAACCATCATTTACCTAGCAAATAATTTAACCTTTTAAACCATCCACCTATTTAACTGTTCAGTCATTCCAACTATATTAAACCTCATCTACCTAGTCATTCCAACTATATTAAACATCATTTACCTAGCAAATAATTTAACCTTTTAAACCATTCACCTATTTTAACTGTTCAGTCATTCCAACTATATTAAACCTCGTCTACCTAGTTCAGTCATTCCAACTATATTAAACCTCATCTACCTAGCAAATAATTTAACCTTTTAAACTATCCACCTATTTAACTGTTCAGTCATTCCAACTATATTAAACCTCATCTATCTAGCAAATAGTTTAACCTTTTAAACTATCCACCTATTTAACTGTTCAGTCATTCCAACTATATTAAACCTCATCTATCTAGCAAATAGTTTAACCTTTTAAACTATTCACCTATTTAACTGTTCAGTCATTCCAACTATATTAAACCTCATCTACCTAGTTCAGTCATTCCAACTACATTAAACCTCATCTACCTAGTTCAGTCATTCCAACTACATTAAACCTCATCTACCTAGCAAATTATTAAACCTTTTAAACTATCCACCTATTTAACTGTTCAGTCATTCCAACTATATTAAACCTCATCTACTTAGTTCAGTCATTCCAACTATATTAAACATCATCTACCTAGCAAATAATTTAACCTTTTAAACCATCCACCTATTTAACTGTTCAGTCATTCCAACTATATTAAACCTCATCTACCTAGTTCAGTCATTCCAACTATATTAAACATCATCTACCTAGCAAATAATTTAACCTTTTAAACCATTCACCTATTTTAACTGTTCAGTCATTCCAACTATATTAAACCTCATCTACCTAGCAAATAATTTAACCTTTTAAACAATCCACCTATATAACTGTTCAGTCAAATGATTAGCTAAGTTAGTTAAATCACATGGTTAGCATAGTTAGCATTGTTAGCATTTTTTCCAAAACTACTAGAAAACATGAGCTAAGTTAGCTAAGTAACTTGGTCAGAATAATTAGCGTTGTTAGCATAACTGCTAGCAAACATTAGAGCCATTCCAACTGTCAGTTATCGTCAACTATCTACCTATATAGAGCCTTTAAACTATTTGTCTATCAACACACATTAAACTATCAGTCTGTCAACTACTTTTAAACTATCTACATTTAACTTTTAAACTTTCAACATTCATTAAACTATATGTCTATTAAACTATCTGTCTATTAACAACTGTTAAACTATCTACATTCAACTTTTAAACTGTCTACTTCTAAACTATCAACTTTTATTAAGCTATGCTATGTGTGTCCTAGCTTCATTTTCATGCACTCGTAATTCCCTGGAATTACATTCTCTAGTTATTCTTCTAACGCTTTTTGTGCGTTTAATACAGCTTCAACCGTTTAACGTAGAAACTTCATTCAAACTGCGTTGCGTAGGTCTTACTTATGTGACTTCAGCTATGTATTTTTCAACTTTGTAACGTTTATACTTTTTAAACTATTAATTAAAAACTACTAAAATTTCCCCATTGACTTAACATTAGATTATGACATCACAATAGCGATTAGAATCCTATGCCAGGTGTTCAGGCCACCTGGATGGCTCATATATGGCTCTGGCCAGGCCACCTGGATCAACTGAGTTTCTCAGGCTTTATGACATCATAGCAATTAGAATATTGTGCCAGATGGCCAGGCCACCTAGATCAACTGTCAGTTTCTCAGGCTTTAAGCATACAGTCTCATTCTATGCTATAAGCCTGAGAAACTGTTCAGTCATTCCAACTATATTAAACCTCATCTACCTAGTTCAGTCATTCCAACTATATTAAACCTTATCTACCAAGCAAATCATTTAACCATATAAACTATCCACCTATTTAACTGTTCAGTCACTCCAACTATATTAAACCTCATCTATCTAGCAAATAGTTTAACCTTTTAAACTATCCACCTATTTAACTGTTCAGTCATTCCAACTATATTAAACCTCATCTACCTAGTTCAGTCATTCCAACTGTATTAACCATCATTTACCTAGCAAATAATTTAACCTTTTAAACCATCCACCTATTTAACTGTTCAGTCATTCCAACTATATTAAACCTCATCTACCTAGTCATTCCAACTATATTAAACATCATTTACCTAGCAAATAATTTAACCTTTTAAACCATTCACCTATTTTAACTGTTCAGTCATTCCAACTATATTAAACCTCGTCTACCTAGTTCAGTCATTCCAACTATATTAAACCTCATCTACCTAGCAAATAATTTAACCTTTTAAACTATCCACCTATTTAACTGTTCAGTCATTCCAACTATATTAAACCTCATCTATCTAGCAAATAGTTTAACCTTTTAAACTATCCACCTATTTAACTGTTCAGTCATTCCAACTATATTAAACCTCATCTATCTAGCAAATAGTTTAACCTTTTAAACTATTCACCTATTTAACTGTTCAGTCATTCCAACTATATTAAACCTCATCTACCTAGTTCAGTCATTCCAACTACATTAAACCTCATCTACCTAGTTCAGTCATTCCAACTACATTAAACCTCATCTACCTAGCAAATTATTAAACCTTTTAAACTATCCACCTATTTAACTGTTCAGTCATTCCAACTATATTAAACCTCATCTACTTAGTTCAGTCATTCCAACTATATTAAACATCATCTACCTAGCAAATAATTTAACCTTTTAAACCATCCACCTATTTAACTGTTCAGTCATTCCAACTATATTAAACCTCATCTACCTAGTTCAGTCATTCCAACTATATTAAACATCATCTACCTAGCAAATAATTTAACCTTTTAAACCATTCACCTATTTTAACTGTTCAGTCATTCCAACTATATTAAACCTCATCTACCTAGCAAATAATTTAACCTTTTAAACCATCCACCTATATAACTGTTCAGTCAAATGATTAGCTAAGTTAGTTAAATCACATGGTTAGCATAGTTAGCATTGTTAGCATTTTTTCCAAAACTGCTAGAAAACATGAGCTAAGTTAGCTAAGTAACTTGGTCAGAATAATTAGCGTTGTTAGCATAACTGCTAGCAAACATTAGAGCCATTCCAACTGTCAGTTATCGTCAACTATCTACCTATATAGAGCCTTTAAACTATTTGTCTATCAACACACATTAAACTATCAGTCTGTCAACTACTTTTAAACTATCTACATTTAACTTTTAAACTTTCAACATTCATTAAACTATATGTCTATTAAACTATCTGTCTATTAACAACTGTTAAACTATCTACATTCAACTTTTAAACTGTCTACTTCTAAACTATCAACTTTTATTAAGCTATGCTATGTGTGTCCTAGCTTCATTTTCATGCACTCGTAATTCCCTGGAATTACATTCTCTAGTTATTCTTCTAACGCTTTTTGTGCGTTTAATACAGCTTCAACCGTTTAACGTAGAAACTTCATTCAAACTGCGTTGCGTAGGTCTTACTTATGTGACTTCAGCTATGTATTTTTCAACTTTGTAACGTTTATACTTTTTAAACTATTAATTAAAAACTACTAAAATTTCCCCATTGACTTAACATTAGATTATGACATCACAATAGCGATTAGAATCCTATGCCAGGTGTTCAGGCCACCTGGATGGCTCATATATGGCTCTGGCCAGGCCACCTGGATCAACTGAGTTTCTCAGGCTTTATGACATCATAGCAATTAGAATATTGTGCCAGATGGCCAGGCCACCTAGATCAACTGTCAGTTTCTCAGGCTTTAAGCATACAGTCTCATTCTATGCTATAAGCCTGAGAAACTGTTCAGTCATTCCAACTATATTAAACCTCATCTACCTAGTTCAGTCATTCCAACTATATTAAACCTTATCTACCAAGCAAATCATTTAACCATATAAACTATCCACCTATTTAACTGTTCAGTCACTCCAACTATATTAAACCTCATCTATCTAGCAAATAGTTTAACCTTTTAAACTATCCACCTATTTAACTGTTCAGTCATTCCAACTATATTAAACCTCATCTACCTAGTTCAGTCATTCCAACTGTATTAACCATCATTTACCTAGCAAATAATTTAACCTTTTAAACCATCCACCTATTTAACTGTTCAGTCATTCCAACTATATTAAACCTCATCTACCTAGTCATTCCAACTATATTAAACATCATTTACCTAGCAAATAATTTAACCTTTTAAACCATTCACCTATTTTAACTGTTCAGTCATTCCAACTATATTAAACCTCGTCTACCTAGTTCAGTCATTCCAACTATATTAAACCTCATCTACCTAGCAAATAATTTAACCTTTTAAACTATCCACCTATTTAACTGTTCAGTCATTCCAACTATATTAAACCTCATCTATCTAGCAAATAGTTTAACCTTTTAAACTATCCACCTATTTAACTGTTCAGTCATTCCAACTATATTAAACCTCATCTATCTAGCAAATAGTTTAACCTTTTAAACTATTCACCTATTTAACTGTTCAGTCATTCCAACTATATTAAACCTCATCTACCTAGTTCAGTCATTCCAACTACATTAAACCTCATCTACCTAGTTCAGTCATTCCAACTACATTAAACCTCATCTACCTAGCAAATTATTAAACCTTTTAAACTATCCACCTATTTAACTGTTCAGTCATTCCAACTATATTAAACCTCATCTACTTAGTTCAGTCATTCCAACTATATTAAACATCATCTACCTAGCAAATAATTTAACCTTTTAAACCATCCACCTATTTAACTGTTCAGTCATTCCAACTATATTAAACCTCATCTACCTAGTTCAGTCATTCCAACTATATTAAACATCATCTACCTAGCAAATAATTTAACCTTTTAAACCATTCACCTATTTTAACTGTTCAGTCATTCCAACTATATTAAACCTCATCTACCTAGCAAATAATTTAACCTTTTAAACCATCCACCTATATAACTGTTCAGTCAAATGATTAGCTAAGTTAGTTAAATCACATGGTTAGCATAGTTAGCATTGTTAGCATTTTTTCCAAAACTGCTAGAAAACATGAGCTAAGTTAGCTAAGTAACTTGGTCAGAATAATTAGCGTTGTTAGCATAACTGCTAGCAAACATTAGAGCCATTCCAACTGTCAGTTATCGTCAACTATCTACCTATATAGAGCCTTTAAACTATTTGTCTATCAACACACATTAAACTATCAGTCTGTCAACTACTTTTAAACTATCTACATTTAACTTTTAAACTTTCAACATTCATTAAACTATATGTCTATTAAACTATCTGTCTATTAACAACTGTTAAACTATCTACATTCAACTTTTAAACTGTCTACTTCTAAACTATCAACTTTTATTAAGCTATGCTATGTGTGTCCTAGCTTCATTTTCATGCACTCGTAATTCCCTGGAATTACATTCTCTAGTTATTCTTCTAACGCTTTTTGTGCGTTTAATACAGCTTCAACCGTTTAACGTAGAAACTTCATTCAAACTGCGTTGCGTAGGTCTTACTTATGTGACTTCAGCTATGTATTTTTCAACTTTGTAACGTTTATACTTTTTAAACTATTAATTAAAAACTACTAAAATTTCCCCATTGACTTAACATTAGATTATGACATCACAATAGCGATTAGAATCCTATGCCAGGTGTTCAGGCCACCTGGATGGCTCATATATGGCTCTGGCCAGCGTCTATCGTTATTCCAACCCAGTTTAGATTAACTTCCGCATGACGCGGCGTTCGTTCGCATTCGTTCGCATGGAAACAGAAGTAGAGCGTTAGCTGGCACTGGCTGCGAGCGAGCGGCCATGACGACACAATGTAGCGTCTTAAATAGACCCCTGTTACACGCAGTTGCGCTTGATTAATACACGTAAAACACATCTGCATTTGTCAAGACATTTATGGTTTGCAAGTGAGACGTAGGCCTAATAGTTTTACATCTGCATGCGATATAATATGTTAGTACCTACTGGCCGATTGTTGTAGTCTATAGGCTGCAGTTGTGCAGGTTATTCAAGGCAGACTTCTGAAAATCTCGCAAAAGTTAGGGTAGCCTAATGTCTTAAATAGCTTAACACAATTGCGCGAGTGTCCTTAGGCCTATGAGGAAACTGATCGTAGGCTACACATGCATGAGCTAATGTTACCTCTCCACAAACAAATAGTTGCTAGTTTCGTTTCTAATAAACGAATCGCCTCTAAATAGAGTCATATTAATGCTAATGATAGAGTCATATTAATGTTGGTTTCCAGAAAGTCTTCAATTCGTTGTCATTTGGATATTTATTTTACAATGACACACATGTAAATTGCTTAAATAAATTGCATCCACAGAAATTTAAACTTTCTAATATAGGGTGTGGCACTATAACCATTATGGTCAGAAAAAAACACTTCACATTCGTGTCAACTTTCTTAAAGATATATGCACTTTATTTAACATCCATCACATAATGGCTGACGTTACAATATTACTCAAGTATAACTATAAGTCAAGTCATTTATTTTTTTCTATAGCATATTTAACAAACATCAGCAGCGAGTATAGAGTAGTTGAAGATTATGTAGGCTACAAATATGCAAAGACAGTGCATGACAGTAAAAGAAGGCAATAAATAAAAAAGGGACTAACTAACAAAACAATAAGATATTATTTAATACATAGACCTAGTTAGGCTAAGGGTTAAAAAAACACATAGCAGTAAAACAAAATAAAATAAATAACTGGGGAATTGAGAGGAGCTGTTGAGATTAGATTAGATTCATGTTTATTCATTGCACAAGTACAAACACAGCAGCATCATAATGAAATGTTCCAAATTAACAAGCTTATTAATGAAAAATAAAAATCCACATATTCAATAGCAGACATCTAGCGTCTGCAGGTGGTATTGACAGATAACGATGCAAGACAAGACACACAACTTGAAGCCTGATTTGGTATAAAGCCCACTCACCACGGCAAGGTACAGGCCACGAGTGGGAGGTTAGTATGACAAGACAAATACTGTTAGTATGAACAGATAAAGACGCAGGACAAGACACATAAATACATAGTAGGTGAAAAGGGAAGAGTCCTGCCTCTGAAGGGAGGTGATGGGGAGGTGTGGGGTAGAGTCCTGCCTCTGGGGAGGTGATGGGTGGGGAAGTGGGCTTAGAGTCCTGCCTCTGGGGAGGAGGGGGTAGAGTCCTGCCTCTGGGGAGGTGGTGGGGGTAGAGTCCTGCCTCTGGGGAGGTGGTGGGGGTAGAGTCCGGGTTTTTCTACCACAAGTGGGAGGTTAGTAAGACCAGACAACTAATGTTAGCGAGAAAAGATAGACATAAAATTCACTGGACAAAAAACATAAACACTTAATGAGTCCTGTCTCTGCTGTTTCTAGGGTGGGAGATAGAGGGGCACTGTGAAATGTCCTGCCTCTGGAGGGGTGGGGGCGGGGGCAGTCATTAGTGCTTTTTTGCATGAGAAATATTGGAAGCCACAGAAATGCTTAAATTGTGGCTCTTAGGACGCCCAGCTGATTGGCGCCTCCTTGAGCCTGTACCCCCCTTTCTCCTTGCAACAGCAGTGGGTTGGCAACCAATCATGGGGCCTTGACGCTTGGCAGCCCGTCTCAATGTGGCAGCTCTCCTGCTTGCCAGACTGCCTGACTTCCCAAAACTGTGCAGGGCTGAGAGCAGTTTGGAGGGATTGGCCTTCAGTTGCTGATATTGCTTGGCCATTGCCCTCAACCCTGCAGCAAATATGGGGTCCTGGCTCTGGCTCTTGAGGTCATTGAACATGTCCTCCACAAGAGACATGTCTGGTGACTGTGTGATGTCTAAACAGGAAAATAAATGGGATGATCTATATTTTTACTTGGAATGTAGTAGTATAGACATATTGTTAATTGTTAAATTATGTGACCATCAATTTTCTCACTCATAACTCACCCTCTTGTAGCCAATCAGCATCAGCACTAGAGGTCTGGGGCTGCTGTAATGTCAGTCCTAAAATATATTTTATAACAAAGATACATTAGAATGATACATTTAAGTGTGTGTGTGTGTGTGTGTGTGTGTGTGTGTGTTTGTGTGTTTGTGTGTGTGTGTATGCGCGCGTGCGTGCGTACGTGCACACACACATGCATATATGTATGAGGTCAGGACTCAGGATGATAACTAACCAGACTCTGACAGTTGTTGCATAGGACCATTGCTTGGTTCTGGAGTGACTAGAAATACAACAAAAAAAAGTATCAATTCCATGCACCTCACTTGTTGCTACAGATGTCCTAGTATGACGTGTACAATTGAACACTGATATTGCATAAATACTTACCCTTGTGTGACTGTGATGGTATTTTCAAGGGTTGCAGAAACTCCAAAGACACTGCTTCTATAAAATATGTTGTTACAGAATAATTTATACTGGATGTTGATCATCACAGCTGTGGAACTAGTAAAAAGTTTATAATCATGAGCCTTTACCTCCTGATGTTAATTTCAGCAGCTCTGCCCTTGACTCGGCTGTTGAAGGGAGAAAGGAGTTGGACAGACAGTTGTAGGTCTTGGCCACTGCAGCCTGGTGTTTGCAGGGTGCACCTGTCTGCCCTATAAGGCATGAGCAGAGTTCCAACTCCATGTCCACCACATATGTCTCGGTGGACCCCTTCACTGTAAATTTCTTCTCCTCAATCTAGGTAAAATAAAACACACACACACACACACGTCCGGGGACCTAGCCTCGTGAGTCCATCCTGATCTCGCAAGCTTCAGGGTTTCACTCTGGCAACTTTTCGTTAAAGAGAATTTGGAGCAGTTACCGGGGACCACTGGTGGCCCACAAGGTATCCCAAGTGATCCACGGGCAGACATGGTAAAATATAATATAGATGAGTTGTTTGCAATATTGAACCAACTTGTATGTAAATCCAAACAGTTCTGCAACATGCCTATGTAAGCTACGCCAGTTTAAATCATATGAATCCTCTGATACGATAAGCAGGGTGTAAAGACAATAAGCAAGGCGGTTCAGTGAGTAGGCCTGTTGCGTAATATACTGTTGAAGTAGGTCTACTCTTTGTTTAGCTAGGTAGTCCGTGAGTTTTTTTTTATTGGTTAAGTGGTCCTTGGTCTAAAATAGTTTGAGAAGCACTGCTGTATAGGATAACAACCATTGGCCATTGATGAAGTTTATTACCTGTTGAATTTGTGAGGCTGTAATTTGGCCTGCCAACTGGGGAAGAAACAGCTTTTTCTGGAATGACTCCCAGCGTCCAAGGGCCACATCCACAATCCTCCCCTTGTAATAGGTCTCTAACCTCGATGTTAAAATATCAAAGAGCTGAGGCAGGTTGAAGGCCTTGGTCCTCTGTAGAATTTTGTCTTTGAGGACACGCATTGCTGCCTCTGCAAAATTGTTGGTGTTGTGCCCTCTGGTGAACAAATTTTCGCGGTAGCTAAGGGCCCAACACTCCCTCCGGTTGTACAGATTGGTAACATACCTCAGATATTTTTCATACCTGTTTTTTTTTAAAAAGGAACACAGAACACATCACTGCATTTACATGAAATTTACAGGCATAGTGGGAAAATATTAACACTGAAAGTATGCAATCACATTAGCACTCTGATCATATAAGTTTCTGTCCTAACTGGTTTAAAGGCTACGCCCTATTTGTCAAAGTCTCAGCACTAACCTGACTGCCACCGGATTCTCTTTTGCATTCATGTAAATGCTGTCCACCTCTTTAACATTTTTTGAGTACAGCATGTTCTTGACTATGGAGAACAGTGTCTGCCTGTCCCCTTTGTCCACACCACTCTCCTTACTCCACAACCACCTCCAAACCGCTTGGAGCAGATGGAATGAGCACAGGAGAAGGGTGGCATCAGGGTAGACCCGTCTCAGAGCTCCCCTTTCTGCCCTACAGTCATCGGTCACAAAGACCTGGGGCCCTGCCTGTCCCCTGCCAGCAAAGGCCTTTTCTCCTGCAATGTTTCTTAGGAGCTCCAGCCCCTCAAAAATGGTCTCCTCATCCTCGGTTTGGCAGAGGAGAATGCCAAGTGGCAGACCACCTGCACAGCTGTGGGTCAAGAGCAGGAACACCCTACAGCTCTCCCTGTCCATGTTCCCTGAAGAGTCCATAAAACACAGCTCCCCACTGTGTTTTAGTTGGTGCACCCTTTTCATCAAGGGAGAGCATACAACAACTAGAGGAGTGCCTTTGGAAGACGTTTCCATGACGGCACAGGACTCCTCACACTTGCTGTTATAGCTCTCCACTTGATTGTTAAGTGCCTCCAACATGGTAGGCCCAACTTGTGCCCCGTACTCTGCCCTACACACCTTGTGGAAAAGTCTAGAAAAGACATTCATCAAACAGAATAGTATGGCTTAACCGTTAATATGATGCAAATAGTGTAGCCTGAGTAAAAATTGTTGAAGGTGGAAGAAAATATAGCAAAGACAGTTTTGCTATCAATGGAAGTACGTAGATTATGAATTTCAGAATCCAAAGGGGTTTAAGGATTTTCATCGAACTTCGTTAATCACTATAGGCTAAAGCAGGGGTTCCCAAAGTGGGGGTCAGATGTTATACCAACCTTTGTACATATGGGAGGTCTGGGCATATCTCCCTGTTTGCAGAGGCGTACAAAAACCTTTCTCCATACTCCATCTGGAGATCGTGTTTTACCACAGCAAGGGCAGATGTGGGGCTGTGACCATTTTCAAACAGCCCTATAAGGGTTTCCTGTACTTTCCCCCCCACATCTCGGTGACGGAGAGCATCCGCAACATATAAATTGTGGTTGTGATGATTAGAAATGCGGACCTCAAAAGGGAATTCGGGCATGTGCTGGTCTTTGGTCCTATGAAATATATATGTATACTACTGAATATTGCTTCAAAGACACACTAAAATCATGAATTACTGGATCAATAAACTCACTTGCTCATTTGCCCCCTAGCAGACTTCAGCAGGACATGTAGTTTTGCTGGACAGCAGGTGTTTTTTGATGTCCTGCTGTTTGCGGTCTTTATGTTGACCCTGTGCTGGCACTTGTAACTTGCCTTGGCAAATATGTAATACAGTTACATTAATGTTCAGAGGAAGGCTTAATGATAATTTGCTTTTACATTATTTTTGACTCTTACCTTAAAAAGCACACGGCGTCCCAACCTAGGTCGAGTAACATCGACTCTCCATGTCACCCCCGATGACATCTTCAGGTTGGTTAGCCACTCCTGGGTTTGTTCAGGAGTGCCGACATCCACCCGCACAGTGGCATCAAAAGCAGCGTGGTCTCCCAATGACTCGATTGTGTCATCAAGGTAGCAGACATGATATTTGTACTGACTAGGTAGCCAACCCTTTGAAATAAGAGTCAATTGGAAAACGGTAGCAATCTAGTTGAGTGAGACATTTTGTCAGCTAAAGTGGGACACTACACTGTGTAAAATGATTTATAAAAATAATGGAAACATTTCAAGAATCATGATTGTTTATTGTCATTGTATCATAAACTTGCATACAATCAATCATTACAACAATGATTCTTCTTGACCAACTAATTACATAAATAATTCAGACTACAGTGACTATAAAAAGTATTCACCCCCTTGGATATTGCAATTTTACTAGTTTTGTCTTTACAAAACTGCTTAAGTTTTGTTAGGTTGCACAGGGAATGGGCACAGACAACCCTTTTTAAAATCCAGCCATAAATTATTGATTGGATAATAATAATAATAATAATAATAATCTTTATTTATATAGCACTTTTCAAAACAAAGTTACAATGTGCTGTACAATATCAACATAAATGAAAATGCAAATAAGACATAATAATATAATAATCAAATAATATATACTAATTCAATTAGAACTTAACATACATTTGAAAAAGGAAAATAAACTTACACTGAAATAAAACTTACTGAAATAAAACTTGATACTGAAATAAAACTTACTGAAATAAAACTTGACACTGAAATAAAACTTAATAAACTTAACACAAAATGGAGTATATTACTTAAACAAAACTAAGGAAGGCTTGCTTGTAAAGATGAGTTTTAAGGAGGGATTTAAAAGAGCATATTGACTTGGCTGACCTGATTTCATCAGGCAGGTCATTGCAGAGCCTAGATGCCCTGACACTAAATGCTCTCTCCCCTTTAGTTTTGAGATTGACCTTAGGAATAGTAAGGAAACCACTACCAGATGATCTTAAAGTACGCACAGGTGTGTAAGGTACTAGGAGGTCAGATATGTAGTTGGGAGACAGGCCATGTAGAGCTTTAAAAGTAATCAGAAGAATCTTAAAATCAATTCTAAAGCTTACTGGGAGCCAGTGCAGTGAGGCTAAAAAAGGAGTAATGTGATTACAGTACTTTGTCTTAGTAAGAAGCCGGGCAGCTGAATACTGAACAGTTTAAAGTCTCTTTATAGATTTTTGGTTCAGACAAGAAAAAAGACTATTGCAGTAATCCAGGCGTGAAGAAATAAATGCATGTATATTGTATAATGGTCTCAGTGTCTTTAAAAGTTAAGAGGTCAGGGCATTGACTCTGGAATAATGCACAGAATTTTGAGGCACTATGCTCATTGAATATGCGGGAACAGAAAGAGCTGGGAGTGACAGTATTGATGATGGATGTTTCACAGCTAAAAACTATACAGTTATGATCAGATACAGTCATATCAAAACAATCAACAGAGGATATTTTAAGACCCAGAGTGAAAACAAGGTCCAGTGTATGACCACGGTTATGTGTGGGTCCAGACACATGTTGGCAAAATTGAAAAGATTTAACAATGTTTAGGAAATCAGTAGCATGAACATTACTGGAGTCATCAACATGAAAATTAAAATCACCACAAAGAACAACACTGTCATAATATAAGACAAGAGTGGAGAGAAATTCTTGGATTTAGGTGTTGGGTACACAAGATCATGTGGGCGGGTGGGTGGGGGGTGGGTTGGTGATAAAATGGTACAGTATTTGTGTAAGGGGGTTAAGTGGTGGTGGTGGTGGTGGGGGGGGGTACCTGTGTGTGGGGGGGGGGGGGGGCAAAAGAGACAGAGAGAAAAATAATAAATATAAAATAAATAAATAAAAAAAAAAAAACTGAGATTTGAGTTTGATTAGGTATGAGGAATAGAATGCATCCTGGTGGCTTACTCAATTCAATTCAAAAAAATATATCTGCTGGTAGAGGTCCACATACTCTTGTACCTTCTACCAGATGGTAGGAGAGTAAAGAGACTGTGGCTGGGATGACTGGGGTCGGCGAGGATCCGCTAGGTCTTTGTCCTGCAGCACTGACTGTAAAGGTCTTGAATATTTGGTAACTTAGTACTTCAGAGATCTACAGCGTCTTCCAGAGGGCAGAAGTTGAAAGAGATCATGGCTCGGATATGAGGCGTCCCTGATGATCTTGGTTGCTTGGTTCAAGCTGCGTTAAGCATACAGGGAATGGACTGATGGAAGGTCACAACCAGTGATGTTGTGGGCTTTGGTGACAACTCTCTAATTACCTCTTGGTGCAACTGTCAGAGCTCCCATACCAGACGGTGATTGAAAATGAGATGATGCTTTCAATGATGGCTTTGTAGAAGAGCACCACAAGGGTTCTGTTGTGGTACTGGGACTCATCATTGTCACTAATGAGGCCGATGATGGTGGTGTCATCTGCATACTTCAATACCTTGACAGAGTGATAGTGAGATCTCAAGTCTGATGAAGAGCCGAAGGGCTCGAAACGTCATGTGTATGGGGATTTAAGTCAAATAAAAGAAAATAAACGGAGAGCAAGTGTGCGGACCTTCTTTGTTACGAGATCTCAAGTCATGGCATGATGTTGTATTGTTAACCTTGACTGATTGAATTCCTATTCATTAGGAAGTCCAGTATCCATTAACACAGAGTTGAGTTGATGTTCATGGCTTGTAACCTAGAGAAGAGGATGAGTGGATCAATGGTGTTAAAAGCAGAGCTAAGGGCAATGAACATCTTGCGTGCATATGTGTTGCTTGACTCCAGGTGTTGCAGTATAAAGTAAACTCCTCCTAGGTTGATGGCATCTTCCACAGATCTGTTAGACTGGTAAGCAAACTGGATCCATCAGCGGTTATACTGTGGTTTGCAGATGGGAGAGTACCACAAGTTCAAACACCTTCATAGCCACCGAAGTGAGGGCAACAGGCCTGAAGTTATTAAGCCCAGTTGTTTCTGTTGTCTTCGAAACCGGTATGCTTGTCGAGGCTTTAAAACACTGTGGAACTACACACTGCTGCAGAGAGGTGTGTCAGTGAAGACAGGTGCCAGTTGATCAGCACATTGTCTAAAAACAGCTGGGGAAAGCTGATCTGGTCCTGCTGCTTTCCTGGCCTTTTTTTTTTTAAAGTTTGCACACCTCTGCCTCCTGGATGACCATTCTCTTTCCACTCCACTGCTTGAGTTTTTTTTCTACGTAGCTGCTCTTTCCTTCTCCTGTAACTAATTCACTTCTCCTTCGGTCCTTCGGTGCTCTGTACGGGTGCCGTCTTTTGTGTTCTCTGTGCGGGTATTTTGTGTTCTCTATAAGGGCGGCGTCCTCTATATGGG
>NW_027468651.1:7500-10000 GCF_046254945.1 Alosa pseudoharengus
CGCGCAGCAGTCGCACTCACTATGCAGATCTGCACCAACTTTGCGCCAGACTTGTCTGTAGCTTCTGACTGTGACAGTCCATCCAGCGGGTGCGGCGCCTATCCGGGGCAGCTTCGCAGACCAGACGCGCCACAACTGAATTGAGTCCGCCCGGCGGGTGTGGGCCAGATCCTCAGGAGCTGCGCAGACCTGACGCGCCACAACTAACGGAACACTTTTCCCCCACATAAACCTGCAACTGCAACTACGTTATGTGATTATGCAGAGTGGAAGACAGGCTGCACCGTCTTTGTGATTATTGGTAAGTACATTAAGTATCATTTTAAATGTAAACTGGTGTTGATGTCATTTTAGTCTGCTAAATATTTAGGCCTGTTCTGTATTAAACATGAAAGTTTACAAACTTAGCTAAATTGGTGAGCTTTGCTTATTATTCACCAAAATCGCTTAATATCGTGTCCATTGTGTGTTAGCTGCAAATTCGTAGCCATTTGTCTGTAGCTAGCCTGCTGCTAGTAGCACTGCAGGTAGCTTTAGACGGCCAGCGTTTTTTAAGCCTGTTTAAAATGGATTTAGAGTGGAAAACTTGGCTGTAAAGCCTTTTATCGAAGGTCCACAAGAATTGTCGCTGTCCTCCAGTTTATCCGGTTTGGGATGCAATGCGTTGTTGGCATACTATAACGTTACTGTTATAAAATAAATAATCTTTGGATGTTGAATCTAATATTTACTCTTTGTTTCTTTGCTTTGTGTGCTTTTTGTACGTCTCACAGGAGCAGTGAGGAAGAATTGCAGGTTGATGCCTAACTTTAACATTAGTCCATTGGGCTAGTTTTTGCCCTGGTCCTCTGATATCCATCCGTGAACGGCGCTGCTATTCACCGTCTGCTCGAAAATATTTCTCAGGACAGCTACTAGCCTCTGCGAGAGATCTGCTGCTGCCGCGACCAAGGAACTGTTGCTGACCTGCGAGCTGCCATGATAGCAGCCTGCCCTGCAGTCTGGATTGAGTAGCCTAGATAACGTCGAAGAACTCTCACGAAACAACAAACTGTCGCTGTCAAAGTCCACCGACCTGCTGATCTGCAGGATCGCCCAACTGTTCTGTGCTTTCAGTGCTCCCCAGACTGCCAGTAATCTTCCTCCGACACAGCTGAGCGCCGTCGTCATCATCATCGGGACATCAGCCGGTTAGATGCAACGGACTATGTTAACATGACATTTTCTTTCAGTGCGTTTAGCGGAGTTTGTTTATCAACATAAGCCTTATATTTCACATATTGGTTTGTGTTATGTTGTAGGCCTAGGCTAGCGGACACAGTGTTCTCTTTTGCCTTTTTAAAATAAAAAAACTATTTTGAAAATTACAAATTGTGTGGGTCTTAATTGTCTGATAGCTTAAATATGAATCACAGACCAGGGCCAGATGAGCCACAGATGTAGAATATGAGTCTGGGCCAGATCCGCACCAAATGCCATGGCAATATTAACTGTACTGGGCCAGTTCTGGCCCAGATCTGTCTCTGATCCGTAATTCCAACCTGTTCCGGTATTGGCCCGTTGGAAGAAATGACCCCGGGGCAGGTCCGTTTAGAGGATCTGCGCCAAATGCTAATGAAGATCTGCACCAAATCTGGCCCAAATATATTTTGCTGTCTGGCCCAAATATATTCTGCTGTCTGGCCCAAATATATTTTGCTGTCTGGCCCAAATATATTCTGCTGTCTGGCCCAAATATATTTTGCTGTCTGGGTTAGAAACCAATTTCATCTTTTTTGTCTCTGCCTATTGGAACTCTGCCTAGTGCCTACCGGTATACTTCTCACGCGGCTCTTTAGCTGCACTCTGTGGTAGGCTACGCCAGTAGTTCCGCCTCCCCACACACCATGCGACTGACAAGTGACTGACATGAGGGTTCACTCATGGTTACTCTAAGGACCCGAGAGAGAGAGGGAGAGAGAGACGAGGAAAACAAACAAGCATGCAAATGGCATTTATCGTGGCCAGAAAAATGATCGAGCTAATTTTAATTATCATGCGATTAATTGATTTATTGAATATCGCGACAGGCCTAGTGTTTATACACTATGTAGTTGTGTTATATCTGTTTAGTGTGTGTTTGTGTGTGTGTTTATACACTATGTAGTTGTGTTATGTCTGTTTAGTGTGTGTTTGTGTGTGTGTGTGTGTGCGTGTGTGTGTGTTTATATGTAGGTGTGTTACTGTATATCTGTTTAGTAGGGCTGTAATGACCCACGGTTCTCGATTTTTCTTTTTTTTCCTTTTTTTTTTGTGGGGGGGGTAGACATTTTATTAAATAACATTTTAATAGCCTTCCTTAGAACACCAGAGGATTACAATATAATATATATATTATTTTATATCCTGATATAAAAATATTTTTCTGAATGACATTTATGACAGCACACTTTATGCAGATTAGCCTATAGCCTAGGCCTACTATTTTTTATTACAACTCTACCTCTTTAATTCAGCTGTC
>NW_027468651.1:15000-20000 GCF_046254945.1 Alosa pseudoharengus
GTTGAGAGTTGTTCTGATGGTTCTACAACACTTTTTGGGTCGTTTGGTGGGTACTTCGTCTCCCCCTAGTGCTTCTCCAGAAAAACCGAATATGCAACTTTCTGGTCCGAACAAATCCGGATGTGACTCAGCGGAAGTATCCAATCACGCCTCGAAAATGTAGTCAGTGTGTAGTTTCTAATAAGACTGCAAAACGGACTCCGACTTGGCTTTGTTGCTGTTGAAATTGTAAGTAGCCTACCCTTGGGTGAACTTCGTTTTTGTAGTGTGGTTTGATAGTCTCTTGAACAATGTGTTTGCTCGACCGTTTTATTGTGAGCCCTGTATGTGTTTAGCTTGGTTTCTTGATGGCTAGCTCGCTAGCTAGTGGGGGTTTAGCATAGCAGTCACTTGCTAGCGAAGCTGCAGGGGGAGCTATGTCGTGAAAAAGCGAAGGAATAACCAGACCTGCATAGGGCTTCTTTAACTGTTTTAATAGCGGACAGAAGCAATAAAGACAAACTGTAATCTGTTCTTGGATTACGCCCCGAGTGTGTGTGTGAGTGTGTGTGTGTGTGTGTGTAAAGCCACATAGCCATACTGTTAGCATGCGCAGTCTGCACCATAGAACTGGCTTAAACAGGCATAGGCCTACAGTGGGTTTTAGGATATTAAATGCACACCGAAACTAAAAAACAGACCAGGCCTCTGTTTGAGACCGGCCTTTATTTATCCAAAACTGTAGCAACACCAGGAGTGTAAAAGAGACAGGTGTCAATTTGGGACTCGGCTTTTATTTGAGGTTTTACGGTAAATGTGTCAGTTAGAGAAACTTCCAGAGACAGCAGACTCAGAGCACCAGCATTGTATTATGTCAACAGTAACATTATATACAACCTTACTGTAGCTTTCACCTCCCAATCTGTTACACCCAGGCCACATCCTGTGTGTGTGTGTGTGTGTGTGTGTGTGTGTGTGTGTGTGTGTGTCAATCTGCTAGACTAGGGTATTCAGTCTGCCACAGCTTGTGTGTGTGCATGCACTTAAATAGTTTGAGTATTTTTGTGGAATAGAACCACTACTCTGTGGAATAGAACCACTACTTTGTGGAATAGAACCACTACTCTGAGGAATAGAACCACATAGAACCACTACTCTGTGGAATAGAACCACTACTTTGTGGAATAGAACCACATAGAACCACTACTCTGTGGAATAGAACCACTACTTTGTGGAATAGAACCACTACTCTGAGGAATAGAACCACATAGAACCACTACTCTGTGGAATAGAACCACTACTTTGTGGAATAGAACCACTACTCTGAGGAATAGAACCACTACTTTGTGGAATAGAACCACATAGAACCACTACTCTGTGGAATAGAACCACTACTTTGTGGAATAGAACCACTACTCTGAGGAATAGAACCACTACTCTGTTGAATAGAACCACTACTTCTAAAATTGTGAAAAGTGATTTGGGGAAAGCATTTAATAAGCATCATTTTATTGCAGTAATTTTACCTACCACCAAATGATGATGAGAACTCATAATAGTCCTCAATAGTACGGCAGTCAACAACATAACAGTAGCCTAGCCCTACAGTATGTGTGGCTCCTTTAAGTGAACCTGACGTCAGTGAATTGCGAGTGAGTGGCTAAAGAGTTTGAATCGTTTTCATTTAGGACTAAACGCTCATAAACGGCTCAGCTTGGAATAAGCTACAGTATAGCGACCAAATCAGAGTTTGTGAGGTTTAGTTTCAACTGCGGGTAACTGAATAAAGCTGCAACTCCTCAGACTGTATCTTATGTCCGTCTACTCTGTTGTGCACAACCTGCTGCAGCAGAAATGAAAGGCGTTAGCCCCGAAGGTTTTAATAACTTATTATGATGACCTGTCTGGAACTGAAGCACGAATGGTTAGCATATTTCTAGGTAATAATACAAAACCCAAGCTAAAGTAAGGCAAATATAATACTAAAACACAACTTAGAACTAGGCCTACTTATGTACTCGTCCCACTAACGAGTTTGTTTATTTGTTTCCCCGACCAGCGCGGTAAAGTGCAAACACACCAGCACAAGACGGCTCTACATAGGGCTGAGCTCCGCTCTGTTAAGGTTAAATGGCGGATCATTCACGAGAGGATTTTGAGATGCACAGATTCCCAAATGAACGCATATCCACAGATTTTGTTAGAGTGGTGAAATACATTCACACCGCTGACATTATATTGAGGAAAAAGTATAGCCCACCAAGCTCAAGTAGGCTAGCTCAGTGTAGCCAGACAGACCTTACGTAGGCCTATATTAGGACTTTAAAAAATATCGGCGCAAATTATCGGCCAGAATTCTGTTATCGGACCGATAATAATATTTTCATTTTTTCACTTATCGGCTAATAATATATCGGCCGCCGATATATCGTGCATCCCTAAATAGAACCACTACTTTGTGGAATAGAACCACTACTCTGTGGAATAGAACCACATACAGTAGAACCGCTACTCTGTGGAATAGAACTACTACTCTGAGGAATAGAACCACTACTCTGTGGAATAGAACTACTACTCTGAGGAATAGAACCACTGCTCTGTGGAATAGAACCACTACTCTGTGGAATAGAACTACTACTCTGAGGAATAGAACCACTGCTCTGAAGAATAGAACCACTGCTCTGTGGAATAGAACCACTACTCTGTGGAATAGAACTACTACTCTGAGAAATAGAACCACTACACTATGGAATAGAACTACTGCTCTGTGGAATAGAACCACTACTCTGAGAAATAGAACCACTACTCAATGGAATAGAACTACTGCTCTGTGGAATAGAACCACTACTTTGCATCATGACGCTGCTTGTTGAAATCTTATCAATTAAACGTTTGCTTCTTTTTTTATATATATATTTTTTTGGCCTTTTTTTGCCTTTAATTATAGGACAGTGGAGAGTGACAGGAAGCGAGTGGGAGAGAGAGTCGGGGTGGGATCCGGAAAGGACCACGGGGCGGGAACCGAACACGGGTCACCGGCGTACGGTGCAGGTGCCCCAGCCAGTCACGCCACTACTGGGGCCAACGTTTGCACCGTTCAGCTGTGGGCACACAAGTTTTGTTAGAGGGCGGTAACTGGCGGTGCTGAACGCTGTATACGTAATGAAGTGTGTGTGTGTGTGTGTGTGTGTGTGTGTGTGTGTGTGTGTGTGTGTGTGTGTGTGTGTGTGTGTGTGAGGGTTAGTGAAACCCACGCAATATGGCAAGGCACAGCTCTCACTTTGTGCACACAGAAAAACTATATCTTTGTGCATCAAGGCCTGTGATACCTACACTATGTGCCTTTGCCTGATTGGAGATGGAGGATGGGTAAATGGATGAGTGAGTGTGTGTGTGTGTGAGAGAGAGACAGAGAGAGAGAGAGAGAGGCATGTGATACCATGTCTTTGCCTTCAGTACAAATATCATGTTTTCTTTGACACCATTTCAGATGTGAACTCCAAAACAGTGTGTGTGTGTGTGTGTGTGTGTGTGTGTGTGTGTGTGTGTGTGTGTGTGTGTGTGTGTGTGTGGGTGTGTGTGTGGGTGTGTGTGTGTGCAAGGGCGTAGGTTTGGTCTGAGCTTTGGTGGGGACACTACCCACTACCCCCCCCCCCCCCCCCGAAAAAACAAACAAACAAAAAACACTCAACTCTTTCAACAGCCACTAGACATAAACTGATTAAAATGTACTGTCCAACTACTATCCATGATTAAAATGTGCTACTGTCCAACTAACTACACTGTGTAGCCTACATAATCTGATTTTAATATAATGTAGGCTACAGATATGTAGGCTATATTTAACATTTATTTTCTATTTGGTCTGTTATGAAATCATGCCCATTTAAGCACAGCTCAGTTTTAAGAAACTTAAATACATGCATGCTTAGCATTTTGTGAAAAGAAATCATTAAGGCTACATTGACAAACTCTTAACCGTGAGCTGCCTGTATATTCTCTGATTCTAATATTTACAGATATCTAGGTGATGTAAGCACAGCTCAGTTTTAATAAATGCAGCCGAAAGACCATGTTGAATTTTGCTATAATTTATTTCAAAACCGGATTACTCTGGAACAGCTAACTATACACGGGAATGCATTACACCTTTGTGTTCGGTAAGGTCTGCTGTTTATTCTGATATATGGTTTGTCATGTGTTGTGTGAAGAGTGTGTAGGCCTATGATATTCCAACGAGACGAATGGATGTGGAGATGGGCGCAGAGAATAATTATTAAATCTCTTGAAGTTATTTTTCTCGCGAACTGTTTATCACAGCAAATAGTGGCTAGCTAGCACCGTTTAAAAGCTGAGAAAAGGCTCTTTCATGTGACACATGTGTGATGAGTAGCCTACTTCTCGAGGAGTTCAACAGAGAAGAATGGGTGAATTTGGACGCACTTCATGCTTGTAGTGAAGTAAAGCTGAAGCGCTGCATGCTGCGGTTCACTGGTAGTTATTATAGGTAACTTCAAATCAGCGCGATTTACCCTTATAGGCTACTGCACATGACAAGATCTGTACGAGATGATCCGCAGCACTGAAGTGAGAAATGATTTAACTCTTTGTGTAGGGCATATGAGCGCTTTTCCCCCCATTTCAACCTGAATATTGGTGGGGACATTTCAGTCGTAATTTGACATTGGTGTGGACACGTCCTTCGGTCCCCACGCAAATCTACGCCCCTGTGTGAGTGAGTGTGTGTGTGTGTGTGGGGGGGGGGGGGGTGGTGGTCTGTGTGTCTAAAGTCTAACGTAGCCTAAATAGTTTGAGTATTATTTTCAAGTGAAGTAGAACTAGTAGGCTACTCTGTCATCATGTCATCATGTATGATGCAATACTTTTGATTCCTCTGTTGCCATCGGTTACCTCCATTCAACTGCGATTGTGGTTGAATCAGCTGAACTGTGTTGTACTGTAGGGGTGGTGACGAGTGCTGTTTGCGTAAGGAAGTGAAAGCTTGTGTGTTTGTGTTTGTG
>NW_027468652.1:0-5000 GCF_046254945.1 Alosa pseudoharengus
GGATGTGGAGGGGCAGCCAGCTGACCGCAAACAGGAAGAGCACCAGCGCCAGCGACTTGGCCAGCTTCAGCTCCTTGCCGTAGTAGCGGCTGGGGTCGGTGTGGTTGGCGGTCACCTTCTTGTTGAGCTGCCGGTGGATCATGTAGAAGATCTCGACGTAGATGGCCAGCATCAGCACCAGCGGCGGCAGCACCCAGCCGAAGAAGTTGAAGTAGACCATGTACTCCATGCTGATGACGTTCTCGAACTGGCACACCACCACCGGGTTGGCGCCCGACGCCGCCGCCGCCAGCGTGCCGTTGCTGTCCTGGCGGAGGCGCTCCAGGTTGTTCCAGCCCAGCATGGGCGTCAGGCCGACCACGATGGCCACCAGCCAACTCACCACCACCGCCATCCCCGCACGCCGCCGCGTCACCACACGCTTATAACTGAGAAACACAGAGGATATAAGGCTGTTAGAACTGCACACACACACACACACATACATAAAGTCACTCATTCACACACACACACACACACACACACACATAGACAGACACACAGTCACTCACTCACTCACTCACTCACTCACTCACACACACACAGAGTTTAGAGTCCAATAAGAATATTGCCTAAAGCAGGAACCTACATGCATTCCTGTCATACTTACATTCGCTAGCCAGGAGCATTGCTAGAATGTTCTTCCAAGATACAAAAAAGTCAACAAAACGGCATAATTCACAGTGGCTCTCTCGCACCAACAGAGGGCCATTTTTTGCAATCCAATATGGCTCTTATCAGTCCCTCAATACTCACGTTTACAGAAAAATGGAGGGGGTCATTTCATTTTCACTTGGCTTAAGTGTGCGCACAGAATCGTAAAGCACCCATCTCCTTCAGGGTAGACATGGGGCAAGGCTGCCTATTCACAAGCATGCCAACGCTGAATAAAACATCTCTGATGAGATACTTGGAGACGTTCTTCATATTGCCACTGTAGCTGGTAATCAGACAGTAGTGATTTAGCTAATCCTAAAAGGGTATTAGGATATCTGGCCTTCCCAATGACAACCTCCACACACCGGCACCAAAGCAATTTGGCCTATTGAGAAGAAATAGGAAACAGGGTTTTTTTTGTGAGTTTGTGTGTGTGTGTGTGTGTGTGTGTGTGTGTGTGTGTGTGTGTGTGTGTGTGTGTATGTGTGTTTGTGTGTGTGTGTGTGTGTGTGTCTGTATGGGAATACATCTGTGTGTTTATCTGTATGTGTATATGTGTGTGTGTGTGTGTGTGTGTGTGTGTGTGTGTGTGTGTGTGTGTGTGTGTGTGTGTTGGGATGTCTCTGTTAGAGATTGACAGTATGGTATGAAGGGCCCAGTTGGGGTGTTAAGTGTAATTGGTCCTGCAGTTTTTCAATCTCCCGAGCACATCAGTGTAAGCTTTAGACACTGATGTGTGTGTGTGTGTGTGTGTGTGTGTCCGTGCGTGGTACCCTGAGCTAGCCGATGGCAGAGTGATGGATTAGGTCGGAACTAATGTGTCCATCCACCTGTGAAATGAAAGCACCACCACTGTGTGCTGCCTGGCCAGACCTACATGCCCACTTCCTGTAAATATGATACGCTGCCTGCCGCTAAACCTGTCAGTCAACACAGCAACCAGCAACCATACACACACACACACACACACACACACACACACACACACACACACACACACACACACTTGAGTATCCTGTTAGCCTACTGATTTGCACAGGACATTTAGCCCATTCTTAGCATTTGATTATATAAGGGACTGTTCATTATTTATTTAAGGAGCTACCGGAGGAGTTTTGGGAGCGTTTGTCAAAAAAGACGTGACCCTCCCTCGCCAACAAAATTTTTTTCTATGACCCTCCAAAGTGATTGAGAAAAAATGCATGACCCTCCCCAGTCCCAACAATTTATTGATGCCATCTGTAGCCTACTGTGTCAATTTGGGAGCTTGCATGCTATGACTCCTTCCTTGAAATGCCTTGGAAAGGCTGTCCTTTGCACAATTTTACAAATAATCACCGGGACCGAAACAAACCTGTCAACTTTTCCCGGGTTTATCGCGTATTTTAACTTTTTCCCCGCTGTCTTAGGAGTAGCTGCAGGGCCGTCACAAGGGGGTGCGAGGCCCTGTGCGAACTTGACAGATGCGAGGCCCTTTTCACTTACGTGCATAAAATCATGCAATAGCCTGGTGCCTACCGTCGGTGCATTTTAATAGTAGCCTAGTCTAATAAGCTACACCAGCTTGTCTTTAAGAGGGGAAATTGTATAGCCTATGACTTTAGCTGAGTCACATATTTGTCCATATGGTGTTTATCATAGGCTACATCACGAAATCAAACTAGTGTAACAAAGGTGAACACTTTAACAGGGGAATTAATTGGGCATGAATCATTGTGCTGAACACTATTTGTCAATGAGAAACACACACGACATTCAAACTACTGATAAAAAGTGCACTATGGAAACTGGTCTGTAGGCTAACATTGGACAAATAAATAACATTGACTCGCCATATTCTGACTCAGAAAAAAAAAATCTTGCTTACTTTGCCGCAAACTCAGCAATGAAATCATAGGCCAGCTTGCAGGTAGCCTAACGTCTTTTTCAATTCATAGAAGGGCAAGCCCACTAGTCTCTCCTATGACATGGAGGTGCGCAAATAGTTTTTAATAGCCTGTTGAACTTCGAAAAGCTTTGTTCACCCGATACCAGTCACTGATCGCAATTTCAAAGTTCGGGAAGCTTAATCTTTTTAAGTTTTAAGTGCAGTATCTGCCCCCTTTGGAATTATATCTCGAGCCTATTATAAGGCCCAGCCTTATGTCCTGGGATTCGGACGTGCTCAAAAAGAAAAAAAAAAAAACTTTGGGCTAGATTTGTATAGATGGTTATGAGGAGCAATATGACATTTGATAATCATTGATCGTTGTTTTGGGACGTTATGCTTGTTCCATAGGCGTCAGTGAAGGAGACTGAAGAAAAATATGCTGTCACGTCAGGTTAACCATTCATAGGCCTAATATGACGGGTGAGTTCATAACACATTCATAGCAGCTGTCATAAACTGCACATAAAGCATTCATGACTGTTTCATGAGACATAACTCAACATTCATACCAAACCTTTCATGAATGTGGAAGACAGAACGACGACAGCTTGTCAAAATAAAAGTCCAACATAGTATTTGTGTAACCTGGATACCATTAATTTAATCTCTCCAGCCTTTGTAAATATTTCATGAATATCTTATGAAGTCTACATCGAATGTCACTTTACTATACAAGTATACATTCAGCTGACCCGTATTTGTGTAACCTGGAACGGTTGGACATTGTGCAAAGGTTAAATCATAAAAAAAATACATTTTTATGAAACATAAATTATTTGCTTGACCATGTTCTGTCTTTTTGGCACTGGAGTAGGCCTAGCCCATTGACTCAGATGTGACGTGATCAGGTAAGAGGTTTGGACCAAAAACGGCAATGCTGCTTTGCGACTTTGGACTTTTATTTTGACAAGCTCTCGTTGTTCTGTCTCCCACATTCATGAAAGGTTTGGTATGAATGTTGAGTCATGTCTCATGAAACAGTCATGAATGCTTTATGTGCAGTTTATGACAGCTGCTATGAATGTGTTATAAACTCACCCGTCAAGTAAAGTGTTACCACTTCATGCTACATTTTTTGAAGGTTCTTAGTGATTATGAGGAACAATATGAGAGACATTTGGTGATCACTGATTGTTGTTTTAGGACATTAAGCCACGTTAAGCTTTTTGCTTAGGCTACAATATAGGCGTTAATGAAGAATAAACGCTTAAAGTCATCTTTGGCCAGGTGCAAGGCCCATCAGACGCGAGGCCCTGGGCGACGGCCCAAATGTTGCTGTTTCCACGAATACAAAACTTAGGTGACCCTCCCTCCTAGACTAAAAAAAGTTGGGTGACCCTCCCCTCAACAAAGAATAAAAAGACACGACCCTCCCCTATTTTTCTCCGGTGGTCCTTTCCATAAATACCAAACAGTCCCTAATCAAATGACACCCGTGTTAACGTGAAACAGAGGGGCAGAAGATAGGAATGACATGTGATTGATGTCTACAAGCACAAATTTCACAAGTTGTTATACTGTAATTAGAAAATAAAATAGTTGCTTATTCTTGCCATGCTTAAATTTTGCACTTCTTCCTTTAATAGCCTATCTCTGGCCGTTCATTTTTGGATGTCTGTAGATAGTTGTATGATATGTATATGTATTTAGCCTATGGTTCCGTAGACAGTAGACTACACCATAGGCCATCTTGAGAATAAAACACTTAACAGCTTCTAACCATGCTCCACAACCATGAGGATCTAATGGAAAAACAATCTTCCATCACCTTTTTGCTTCCTATTATAAAAACCAAATGTAACACAGGTGGTCGGCATCTCAATATTTTATATTGAAACTTAAATTTTGAAGCTATTTGTAACCATCGTAAGTATGAGTAATCTGCAACCCGATTGTTGTATGCTAGTCTACCACTCTGCCTTCCAGGGGTGTGTTTCCCAAAAGCATAGTTGCTAACTAAGTTGCAATGGTTGCAATGCAATTTCCCATTGCCAACCAACTAAGTTGCTAACAGGTTAGTAAGTATGCTTTTGGGAAACACACCCCAGTCCGGATAGCAAATAGTGGCGTGGCGTGGCTTAGGTGAAAAACCCTTATAGCTTTGATTCTGAACATCATAAAAAATCAGCACTTCAATCAATACTTCAATACATCACATATTTTCCTTAAAGCAATATGCAGTCACATTATTATTAGATTAAATGTGGATGACATATGATCATCTGTGTAAACTTAAGAGTGGGTCAGTGCGAGAGACTGCTGAATGATATCTGTTACTAGTCAGCTAGTAGACATTTACAAATCGTTTTCATTACTGTAAAAGGGGGGGGGATAGGGCTAGCAACACAGACATGCATACACATACACACACACA
>NW_027468652.1:7500-15000 GCF_046254945.1 Alosa pseudoharengus
CCTGAAGTCCAACTGTTCTATTAGTCAGTACGTCCCAGTGTTAGGTGGCCATATCTCTGAACACCATGTGTTGAGGGTGACCTCTGTAGTGACTACCGCACTGTGATAAACTCCAGTCATGGCTTCCCTTGGTAACACTTTACAGTGTACACACACACACACACACACACACACATACACACACACACACACACACACACACACACACACACACATATGCACACAAACAACAAAAAGTGTTGAAATATACTAATGGTGGAGATTGAGAGAAATGAGTGACTATGGGGAATAATACAAGAATGGTCTCCTGTGTGTATTGTTGAAGAAATCACCAACAAGGGAGACATAGAAATACATTGTGAACATGTGTATATGTGTGTGTGTATGTGTGTGTGTGTGTGTGTGTGTGTGTGTGTGTGTGTGTGTGTGTGTGTGTATATGTGTGTGTGTGTGTGTGTGTGTGTGTGTGTGTGTGTGTGTGTTTGGTGTATGTGTGTACACCTGCACTATATGTCACAGACGTACAAATCTCTCCTTACACATGGGGGATGTTTAATCCAAAAAGACCAAATGGGGAGGGAGAGAAAGGGAGAGAGGGAAATAAATACATTAGAAAGACTGAGCATGGTAGAGAGAATATTACAAAGAAGAATTAAGAGAGAAAAGCAGTAGAAGAAGAGAGAGGTAAAGTAGAGAGAGAGATAAGGAGGGAGAGAAGGGCATGCAAGATAAAGAGCCAAATACAAGATGAGTCGAACCACAAGGGAGGTATCAGAGAGAGAGAGGGATAGAGCAAGAGAGAGAGGGAGAGATGTAAGCTGTAGTGGAGAATGTCAGACAATTGAAGAGTTGTTGGGACGGAGTGACAGAGCAAGAGAGCAAGAGAGAGAGAGAGAAAGACAGAGAGTGAGAGAAGGAGAGAGAGAGAGAGCTGTCTCATTGAGGGAAATGTCAGTTGGAGGAGTTATTGGGCCCGGTGCGCTCTTTAGACGCTTCCTCTTGCGGCTAAGCTAAGTGCGTCTGTGGGAGCCGGGGGTGCCATTACGGAGCCTTCCGCGTCCACCCCCAGTGTGTGTGTGTGAGTGTGTGTGTGTGTGTGTGTGTGTGTGTGTGTGTGTGTGTGTGTGTGTGTGTGTGTGAGAGTGTGTGTGTGTGTGTGTACGTGTGTGTGCGTGTGTGTGTGTGTGTGTGAGAGTGTGTGTGTGTGTGTGTGTGTGTGTGTGTGTGTGTGCGTGTGTGCGTGTGTGTGTGTGTGTGTGTGTGTGAGAGTGTGTGTGTGTGTGTGTACGTGTGTGTGCGTGTGTGAGTGTGTGTGTGTGTGTGTGTGTGCATGAAAAAAGAGAACAGAAAAGGAGAGTTTGTTTCCTGGAATTACACAAAAGCTTTACAGAATGCTTTATGTGTGGTTCCTTGGTTCTAAGCGCACCATCTTCATCTCTTGCACTTGGTCCTTGATAATGAGCATTAGAAAAAAGCATTACAGTGGCAGCTATCATACTGACTCACTCCCTTGAGAGTTAGGTCTTCCATAACACTCGGACAGCATCTCAGGATCTAATCAGAATGGAATCAGAATCAGGATTGTTTATTGCCAAGGCCTTCCATAAGACTCTTAGACTCGAGGATCACATCAGCCAGCGGCAAGCGGCAGCGGCAAACGCAACGCTCAGACCATAAAAAGTTTTATCTCGTTCCTAAGCAACACAAACGGTTTGTCAATGGAATGCGCTCGCGTTGCGCTTTGAAAGTTGAACCAAGTTCAATGCTCAGCTTGTTCAATGCTAACGTTACGCCAGCGTTGCCACCGTTTCGCTGCCGAACCATAGAGAACAATAGCAAACCTGCTGCTGTTCCACTGCCGAACCATAGAGAACAATAGCAAACCTGCCGCTGTTCCGCTGCCGAACCATAGAGAACAATAGCAAACATGCCGCTGTTCCACTGCCGAACCATAGAGAACAATAGCAAACCTGCTGCTTGCCGCTGGCTAATGTGATCCCCGCCTTACAGCATCTCAGAATCTAATCAGAATGGAATCAGAATCAGAATCGTTTATTGCCAAGGTGTTTGTCCACACAAGAAAAAAAAAGAAACAAGGAATTTGACTTGGTTAAGAAGGCACAACCAACCCAGTGTGACCGTGTGACGGGGACATGGAAAGGGAGGACGCGTATATTGCATCCAGGACATGAATGAACCCAGTGTGACCGTGTGACGGGGACATGGAAAGGCAGGACGCGTATATTGCATCCAGGACATGAATGACGCCAGTTTGGTGATGCGGGACACGCGTGGCGTCTGACGCCGCTAACTGAATTAGTTCCGCATCTGAACTGATGGTCATAAATGCACTCCCAGTGAACCTCCACACAAGCTCATAGCCCTGCAGCTGGAGGAGGGGAAGTGACATCACCACTAGACCGTGTTGGCTTACTCCCCCATCCTCACTCGGGAATGCTTTTTCCAACCTTTGGGAATGCCATGTCCTACCCATCCTCACTTAGGAATGCCTTCGCCAACCTTTGGGAAATCTACTTTCACTTCTGATTGCATGTGCGCTCTATCATTTTTTGGCTTTCATTCCTTCCAGACTTTAAAGTGGAAATGAAGCAGTGAGAACTGTGACCATTTTTTGGTTGCTTTTTCATTTTTGAAGATACATGGATTTTCATTAAACCCGAAATTCAAGTAGTTTCACTGGAAAATGACACTTTCGCCACTAGGGCGCTACGTCATCAGAATGGTTAGCGTTTGTTCGTGGATGTTTTATCCATTAGCGGACGTTCACTTTATTTTAATATGCCAACGCAAATTATGTTGATGTTTGTTTTTGTGTTTGTACAAGAACAAGGGCCGCTGTAATGTAGCCTGTAGGCCTATCAGAGACAGTACTTAACCAGATTTAACTTCAGTTGCAATAATGTGTTTGGATGTTCTCGCACAACTTGTGGATTACCGCGACCTGAAAATGCAGTTGCATCGTTGATGAATTTGTGAATAAACTTGGGGGAGCGAACTTCTCATGTGTGAGTAAGAGGTTTCTTTTTATGATTGAGTAGTATCGATGATTGCATTTGTTTCGCTCGAGTAGTAGTGGAAACTATTTGCAGAGACTTGCGAACCTGGTGAGAACCTGTTGTGGGTAGGCCTACGCTAGCCTACGTCTGACTTGTATAGGCTACTCTGTAGTAGCCTAGGTCTGTGATTGTGACAGGCATGGTTTTGAGGGTAGACATTGTTTATGGACTGTAGGCTAGGCGTCTGGGTTTTTATTTGTTTATGTAAGCTGACATAAAATAACAAGCTGTTCAATTTAAGTAAATAAATGCACAGATGTGCCGCTTGTAGCAGCCATAGATTTTAGGGTTCATGCTATGCCAGTTACAGTATGTGCTTGTTATGTTATGCTAGTACTGTATCGCAGCTACTACCATGATAATACATTGCAGAACAACTGAGTATGGGTGTAAAAATTAGTGTAGTCTCAGGTGATCAGTGTAGTCCCCTAGCCTACCCCCTCCGCACAATCTATCAAGAGTGTGTTAGTTGGTTACTGCTGTTTGTTGGGCGTTACAGTGTTTTGGCTCGGATGTCCCTCAGCGACCGCATTGCGACCTCCAACGTCTCGCTTTAATGATAAGTATAAGTATATATACTCTTTTGATCCCGTGAGGGAAATTTGGTCTCTGCATTTATCCCAATCCATGAATTAGTGAAACACACTCAGCACACAATGAACACACAGTGAGGTGAAGCACACACTAATCCCGGCGCAGTGAGCTGCCTGCAACAACAGCGGCGCTCGGGGAGCAGTGAGGGGTTAGGTGCCTTGCTCAAGCCGTGCTTCAGCCGTGCCTACTGGTCGGGGTTTGAACCGGCAACCCTCTGGTTACAAGTCCGAAGCGCTAACCAGTAGGCCACAGCTGCCCCTACAATAGCATAGCACAGATACACGTAGCATTTGGCACGTAGGATTGGACGTGATATATCTGTTATTTTGGATGAGATGTCCCAGGTTCATTTCCTGGCAGCAGACACTCTCCATGTGTGCCATGTCAGTGAACATAGGGAAACAACCCCCACATAAGCACCACCGATTGTTGTCTGTGCGCTCAGATACACCTCTCTCTCGATCATCTATTTCTCCTCCATAGTCAGGCTCTGGGTTGGTTTTAATGTTAACTGGTTTCCTTTTTTGACTGTCAATAAAGAAACCTTAAAAGTCACCTCTCCTCTCCTCTCCCCTTCTCTCCCCTCCACACCTCTCCTACAGTATCTCCTCTCCTCTCCTCTCTCCTCCTCTCCTCTCCTCTCCTCCTCTCTCCTCCTCTCTCCTCCTCTCCTATCCTTCCTTTCCTATTCTCTTCTCTCCTCTCCTCTCTCCTCCTCTCCTCTCCTTCCTCTCCTCACCTCTCCTCTCTCCTCCTCTCTCCTCCTCTTCTCTCCTCCTCTCTCCTCTCCTCTCCTCCTCTCTCCTCCTCTCCTCTCCTCACCTCTCCTCCTCTCTCCTCTCCTCTCCTCCCTCCTCCTCTCCTCTCCTTCCTCTCCTCACCTCTCCTCTCTCCTCCTCTTCTCTCCTCTCCTCTCCTCCTCTCTCCTCCTCTTCTCTCCTCACCTCTCCTCTTCTCTCCTCTCCTTCCTCTCCTCTCCTCTCCTATTCTCTCCTCTCCTCTCTCCTCCTCTCCTCTCCTCTCCTTCCTCTCCTCACCTCTCCTCTCTCCTCCTCTCTCCTCCTCTCTCCTCCTCTTCTCTCCTCCTCTCTCCTCTCCTCTCCTCTCCTCCTCTCTCCTCCTCTCCTGTCCTCACCTCTCCTCCTCTCTCCTCTCCTCTCATCTCCTCTCTCCTCCTCTTCTCTCCTCTCCTCTCCTCCTCTCTCCTCCTCTCTCCTTCTCTCTCCTCCTCTCTCCTCCTCTCCTCTCCTTCCTCTCCTCTCCTCTCCTCCTCTCTCCTCTCCTCTCCTCTATCCTCCTCTTCTCTCCTCTCCTCTCCTTCCTCTCCTCACCTCTCCTCCTCTCTCCTCCTCTCTCCTCTCCACTCCTCTCTCCTCCTCTCCTCTCTTCCTCTCTCCTCTCCTTCTCTCCTCTCCTTCCTCTCCTCTCCTCCTCTCTCCTCCTCTCTCCTCTCCACTCCTCTCTCTCCTCCTCTCCTCTCTCTTCCTCTCTCCTCTCCTCCTCTCCTCTCCTCTTCTCTCCTCTCTCCTCCTCTCCTCTCCTCTCCTTCCTCTCCTCACCTATCCTCCTCTCTCCTCATCTCTCCTCTCTCCTCCTCTCCTCTCCTTCCTCTCCTCTTCTCTCCTCTCTCCTCCTCTCCTCTCCTCTCCTCCTCTCCTCTCTCTTCCTCTCTCCTCTCCTTCCTCTCCTCTCCTCTCCTCTCTCCTCCTCTCCTCTCCTCCTCTCTCCTCTCCTTCCTCTCCTCACCTATCCTCCTCTCTCCTCCTCTCTCCTCTCCACTCCTCTCCTCTCTCCTCCTCTCTCCTTCTCTCCTTCCTCTCCTCTTCTCTCCTCTCCTCTCTCCTCATCTCCTCTCCTCTCCTCCTCTCTCCTCCACTTATCTCCTCCTCCTCTCTCCTCCTCTCCTCTCCTCCTCTCTACTCTCCTCTTTCTCCACTTCTCTCCTCCTCCTCTCTCCTCCTCTCTCCTCCTCTCCTCTCCTCTCCTCCTCTCTCCTCTCCTCTCCTCTTTCTCCACTTCCCTCCGCTCCTCTCCTCTTCTCTCTTGGTGCCAGATCAGTTTCTCCCACCACTGCCCCACTTCCTCCTTCTCTCCTCTTTTCTCCACCCCTCCCCCACCTCCTCCTCCTTCTTTCCTCTCTTCTCCACCCCTCCCCCACCTCCTCCTCCAGGGAGAATGCCGGGTGCCAGATCAGTGGGCAGTGTCTGTGTGGTCTGGTGGGGGCCGAATGACCCGCTGCCACTAGCTGTCACACTGTCACTGCCTCCGTCACACTCCGTCACTGCTGCACACACACACACATACACACACACACTGGGTATGAAGGGGTGAGCCTGTGTGTGTGTGTGTGTGTGTGTGTGTGTGTGTGTGTGTTTGTGTGTGTGTGTGTGTGTGTGTTTGAAAAAGAGTGCATGCATGTGTGCTTGAATGTGTGTGTGTGTGTGTGTGTGTGTGTGTGTGTGAGAGAGAGAGAGTTTGAGAGAAAGAGAAAGTGCAAGAGTGTATGAAAGTGTGTGTGTGTGTGTGTGTGTGTGTGTGGGTGCCAAACTATGGGTATGTGTGATTTTTCTGAGAGAATGTATGTGTGTGTGCGTGTATACGTGCCAGTCTCTGTGTGTGTGTGTGTGTGTGTTTGTGTGTGTGTGTGTGTGTGCGTGTGTGTATGCGCATGTGTGTGTGTGTGTATTCAATGACAGCCCCTCGGTGTTACCCTGTGATGAGGGCTAACTTGCCACCATGGATGGCAGAACCTTTCAGTTCTGTTCCAGCAGTTGCCTTAACGGAAACATTTTCTTTCAACACATTCACAAAGAAAAAGGAAGGAGAAAGGGAGAGGGACATGTCTCTCTGCCCGCTGCTGGCAGGCCAGCTGACTGAGGCCCACAGAATGACATCTTCACCCTGATGGCTTCATGGGCATGGAAAAAGGAACCACTGAGGAGTTTGTCTGGTATGGGGGAATTGCGGGGACCAAGCAAAAGTCCCCATAAGTCATTTTCCTCTGACAGACGACGACTGCTGAGGACACTGGGGAGACCGTCTGGGAATCTTTCCTCTTTATCTCTCTCTCTCTCTCTCTCTCCCTCTCTTTCTCTCTCCCCTCTGTCTCTCTCTCTCTCCTCTCTCTCCTCCTCTTTCCTGTCTCTCTTCTCTCTCTCTCTCTCTCCTCTTCTCTCCTCTGTCTCTCTCTCTCTCTCTCCTCTTCTCTCTCCTGTCTCTCTCTCTCTCTCTTTCTTTGACCAATGTGGTAAAAAAGACTGAACAAAACATACTCTTCCGTATAAAAAAAAGGAAGAAACCAGTCCCCCTACCCAGCTTCGAACCCCTGTCTAAAGCTGGAAACAGATCTCACGATTTCTTCAATCTCCCTCCCCCAACCATGGTGTCCATAGAATGGACCGGTCAAGATGGCATCAAACATGTTTGACTGAATCTGGATAGCATCAATAATGAAAAGAATCGCTTAAGGTTCAAATCTGTCAGCCCAACACACACAACAATTCTTGACAATTTACAACTGAATACTGTGACTAGCGTGGACTCCCTTGGATTTCCCATCATTCCATGATTGTCATAGAAGTGCCATCCTGGTGGCAGCCGTGGCCTATTGGTTCGATCCCTGACCAGTAGGAAAAATGTGGGTGGGGAAGTGGTTGAGCACTGATCTCCCATGCCCACACCCTTCACTGCTCTGTGTGTTTCACTAATTCACGGATGGGATAAATGCAGAGACCAAATACCTTGTATATGCGAGTATACTTGGCCTACAAACCTTATTTACATTTGCATCCTGTCCCGATCAGCTTCAGGGATACCAAACCTCCAGCTT
>NW_027468652.1:20000-32500 GCF_046254945.1 Alosa pseudoharengus
ATACATAAATAAATACAATTTATGTGCACAATGTGAAGGGTGCATTTCCAGACAAAGAGGCCTATTTTCCAAACTAGTCGACAGTTTTTAAACATTGTGTACCTCCTGTCTCACCTTGAAACTTTTCACACTTTTACAGTTCAGATGTGAACAAACAGTGTTTGTTTAAAACATAATGCGCCTTATGAGGCTAAATGTCACAGATTGGACTTGAAGGGTGAAAAAAATTGCCTTCAGGTGTTGATAACCAAAATTAAAATTCCCAGGTGAGTAAATTTATGTATAGCTTTATGTGTGTGTGTGATAAGGCTGCCATACTCTTTTGCAGGGGTCACAGGAACCCACTAGTATGAGCAAGCGTAGAACATTAACAATGAAATGCGCATAAGGAACCATTCAGCACCAGAGACACTTCGTCCCCTTGGAATTATAAGGTTCTATCTACAGTACGTTCTGAGTAGTATAAGGAACCATTCAGCACCAGAGACACTTCGTCCCCTTGGAATTATAAGGTTCTATCTACAGTACGTTCTGAGTAGTATAAGGAACCATTCAACGGCGGAGACACTTTGTCCCCTTGGAATTTAAAGGTTCTATCTACAGTACGTTCTGAGTAGCATAAGGAACCATTCAGCACCAGAGACACATACTCTGACATACAAAACATAGATTAACCTTATAGCAACAGTGCAAGGTCTTTTTAAGAGTTTTAGGTAACGCTTTAGAATAACATGTGCTTATTAGGTATTAACAGTGCATAATAAGCAGTTAACAATTCATTACTAACAGTTAGTTAACTGTTGTTATCCAGGGGTGAAAGTAAGCCGGCACTGGCCGGTACGGAGTACCACTAACATATTTGGAGAGGGTACGCCGTACCGGAAAGAAAACTATACTGTCTCTGAAAAATATAGCACTTTCAGCATGACAACACAACTGCTAACGTCAAATTACCAGAAGCAACACATTTCCCCCAAAATATATTTCATATACATCGTTCTGAACTGTATCTGAATTGTGTCTAAACCTCCCGTGCAGCTGGACAGACAACGAGCAAGCTATAGCGCGCGTACAGTAGCCTACAGTAATTGCGTCAACGTGCACTGGTATCCAAAGTGTTTTAGCAGACAGACGTTTCTTGGAAAGTCTCCCAAATAAAAAAACCATACAGGCTAAAGAAAAATATGTTGATGTTTCAATAGCCTATTCTGGTTTTATGTGTGCAGTGTTTTGCTGGAGAAACAAGAGACAGACAGCGCGTGTATGGCTTAACCAGATCTTGCGCAGCAATAATGAAAGTGTTTTAGCGGACAGAAGTATGTTGCCGTCTCCCAAATAAAAAGGCACGACTCAAAGAAACGTGTTTCATGATATACAGTAGCCTATATAAAAAAAACCGATTGGAAGTGGGAGCGAGCAGAGTAACTAGGCTAAATAAATAAATAAATGTTGAAATTAAGTGTTTGCAATTTATTCATGATCAAAAACAGATACAGGTGGGTTAAAGAGTGATACTAGAGTGATAAGAATTCCTAGTGAATGCTTAGACTATAATACAGTAAATAAAAAAATAAATAAATAATAAATAATTAGGCTAAGTGAAATTTTCGGCGCGCGCTCAGCGCGCGCATTATAACTCTATATCATAGTAAAAAATACTTTTACCCCTGTTGATATCCTTTAATAACATTAACTAACTGTTAACATGCAGCTTGTAAGTGATAATAAGCAGCCTTTTAAGTTACTTACAAGCATATTTGTTAACAGTTGTAAGTGTTAACAAGCAGCTTGTTAATGCTTGTCAATGGTGTATAAGACAAAGAGGTGGATAACTAATACGCTTATAAGACCTTTCTTACCTATTTGTAGTACATTTTGCAGCCCCCCATTCTAAAGCGAGGACCATGTAGCCTATAGTTACACAAGCCCAACCTTCTATCTCTCTATACAGCTTGGTTTAGCTGTGAGAAATGACCACTGCCTGCTGTTTACTGACTGCCTCGTGTGTTTCTGCTCCATCACTCTGTGTGTCTGGTCATCAGACGATGGACCATCTGAAGATCGCTCCTTTGTTTGTTCCGTTGGCTGGTTCATTAAAGAGCTGTTTTATCCCCCCCCCCCCCCTTCCTCTCTGCCTTTGGATCCCAGTAGCACACCACACACCACCACCACACACACCACACACCACCACCACACACACCACACACCACCACCACACACCACACACCACCACCACACGCTACACACACCACCACCACACACCACACACCACACGCTACACACACCACACACCACCACACACACCACACACCACACGCTACACACACCACACACCACCACCACACGCTACACACACCACCACCACACACTACACACACCACACACTACACACACCACACAGCACCACCACACGCTACACACACCACACACCACCACCACACACACACACCACCACCACACACACCACCGCCACACACACACTATCGCCAAACACCACCACCACACACACACACCACCACCACACACACCACCGCCACCACACACACCACACACCACCACCACACGCTAACCACACCACCACCACACGCTACACACACCACACACTACACACACCACACAGCACCACCACACGCTACACACAGCACCACCACACACTACACACACCACACATCACCACCACACACTACACACACCACCACCACACGTAACACACACCACACACCACCACCACACGCTACACACACCACACACCACCACCACACGCTACACACACTACACACACCACACAGCACCACCACACGCTACACACAGCACCACCACACACTACACACACCACACATCACCACACGCTACACACACCACCACCACACGCTACACACACCACACAGCACCACCACACGCTACACACACCACACAGCACCACCACACGCTACACACACCACACACCGTCACCACACGCTACACACACCACCACCACACGCTACACACACCACACAGCACCTCTACACGCTACACACACTTCACACCACACGCTACACACACCACACACTACACAGACCACCACCACACGCTACACACAGCACCACCACACGCTACACACACCACACAGCACCACCACACGCTACACACACTACACACCACACGCTACACACACCACACGCCGGGCATAAGAGCGCCATGCTGGCAAGAGTTGGCCAATATTTTAGCTCAACGGCCAATCAAATTTACAACCTTCCCTTCAACGCACCTGAATCCACTTGTTGATTGGCTGGAAGTGGCTGGACAAAAGGCGAGTTCGAGCCGCCATGTTTGTTTTCCATCACAAGTCAAGTCAAGTCAAGTCAAGTCAAGTTTATTTATATAGCGCATTTCATACACAGAGGTCATTCAATGTGCTTTACATAAACAAAACCAAACAATAATAACAAATAAAAAGCATAGAAAGGCAATATAGTCAAAGAATAGTTAAAAGGTAAAGATCAAGGTAAAATCATTTAAAAATAAAGGATAATTAGTAAGCAAAAAACAAAGGCAAAAGTAGTAAAAAAAGTAAATAAAGATAAAGTAGAATAATTACCGTGGCAGATTCAGAATTTGTAACTCGGCAGAGTTAGCAGAAAGCATCTGAGAACAGTTTGGTTTTAAGTCTAGATTTAAAACTGGCTACAGTTGGGGCCTTTTTGATGTCATCCGAAAGTTGAAAGCTGCTTCACCATGTTTAGTTCTGACAGTAGGTTTTACTAGCAGGTTTTTCACCTGGGACCTGAGAGGACGAGAAGGTGTGTACTGCTGAAGCATGTCTGACAGGTATTTAGGTCCTGCTCCATTTACTGATTTATAAACAAGCAATAGAGCTTTAAAGTCAATTCTGTGACTTACTGGAAGCCGGTGCAAGGACTTAAGAATTGGAGTAATGTGGTCAGTTCTTTTAGTGGTAACGCTTTAGAATAACATGTGCTTATTAGGTATTAACAGTGCATAATAAGCAGTTAACAATTCATTACTAACAGTTAGTTAACTGTTGTTATCCTTTAATAACATTAACTAACTGTTAACATGCAGCTTGTAAGTGTTAATAAGCAGCCTTTTAAGTTACTTACAAGCATATTTGTTAACAGTTGTAAGTGTTAACAAGCAGCTTGTTAATGCTTGTTAATGGTGTATAAGACAAAGAGGTGGATAACTAATACGCTTATAAGACCTTTCTTACCTATTTGTAGTACATTTTGCAGCCCCCCAATCTAAAGCGAGGACGATGTAGCCTATAGTTCCACAAGCCCAACCTTCTATCTCTCTATATACTGTATCTCTCCATCTAGCTTGGTTTAGCTGTGAGAAATGCACCTTAAAAATTGTTGCAGTGAGCAGGAATCGAACCCTGGTCTCCCACGTCAAAGAGTGCATCGCTACTTGTTGAGCTACACTATTGTTCCTGATTTGCTGATGAAAATGTTCATTTTGATTCTATATTCTGATGTTCTATATCATACTAGCTATGCTTTTTACAAATATGTTTCTGATGGAAAAGTGGTGTTTAATTAATGCAGAAACAGACCACGAATGTTCGCCTCTGTTCAAGGCAAACATGTTTCAAATCGATCACGAACGTTCGCCTATGTTTGCAACTTTGAACCAGAGCTTTGAATGCACCCACTTATCGTCTTTAAGCCTCGGTTGCTAGGTAACCAAACTATAGACCCTTTCAAGAGAGTTCCATTATCAGCATCATAGTTGGCCCCACAAGACTTCCTTTTTAACATTCCGTATGTTATCTTAATGCAGAGGAAGTAGATTGGGGCCCAAATAGAATGTTCAAGCATTGTTTTTGTTTACCTTGTTGAAAGGGTCTATATACAAAGCTGGCATATCTTTAGACTGCTGACAAACTGACAAACTGTTTTATGCGTTCACTGAACAAAGATTAAGGAAATTAAACACCACTTTTCCATCAGAAACATATTGGTAAAAAGCATAGCTAGTATGATATAGAACATCGGAATATAGAATCAAAATGAACATTTTCATAAGCAAATCAGGAACAATAGTGTAGCTCAACAAGTAGCGATGCACTCTTTGACGTGGGAGACTGGGGTTCAATTCCTGCTCACTGCAACAATTTTTAAGGTGCATTTCTCACAGCTAAACCAAGCTAGATGGAGAGATACAGTATTTAGAGAGATAGAAGGTTGGGCTTGTGGAACTATAGGCTACATGGTCCTCGCTTTAGATTGGGGGGCTGCAAAATGTACTACAAATAGGTAAGAAAGGTCTTATAAGCTATTAGTTATCCACCTCTTTGTCTTATACACCATTAACAAGCATTAACAAGCTGCTTGTTAACACTTACAACTGTTAACAAATATGCTTGTAAGTAACTTAAAAGGCTGCTTATTAACACTTACAAGCTGCATGTTAACAGTTAGTTAATGTTATTAAAGGATAACAACAGTTAACTAACTGTTAGTAATGAATTGTTAACTGCTTATTATGCACTGTTAATACCTAATAAGCACATGTTATTCTAAAGCGTTACCCTTTTAGTTTTTGTTAGAATCCTAGCTGCTGCATTTTGTATCATCTGAAGCTGTTTAATAGTCTTTTTAGGAAGGCCTGTGAACAGTCCATTGCAGTAATCAACCCCGCTGGAGATAAATGCATGAATGAATTTTTCTAAGTCATATTTTGACATCAGCCCTCTGAGTCTGGCAATATTTTTGAGGTGGTAAAAAGCTGATTTAGTTGTCGCTTTCATGTGGCTGTTAAAATTTAGATCACTGTCAATTAATACACCAATATTTTTAACTGTATCCTTTGTCTTCAACCCTTTTGTGTCAAGGAGAGTGGCAACCCTAAGTCTTTCTTCCTTTTTTTACCAAATATAAATACTTCAGTTTTTTCTTTGTTCAGCTGAAGAAAATTTTTAAACATCCAGGTGTTGATTTGTTCTATACACTGACACATAGATTCAAGAGGACCATAGTCGTTTGGTGACAGAGCTAAGTAAATTTGTGTGTCATCTGCATAGCTATGATATGAAATCAAGTTATTTTGGATGATTTGTCCAAGTGGGAGCATATAGAGGTTGAATAATAGTGGCCCTAAGATCGACCCCTGGGGAACACCACAGGTCAAGGACGTTGGTGTTGAGGTACAGTTTCCGATGGCAACAAAGAAGCTCCTTTCTTGTAGATATGATTTTAGCCAGCTGATAACTATGCCTGTAAATCCAACCCAGTGTTCTAGTCTGTGTAGTAAAATATTGTGATCAACAGTGTCAAATGCTGCACTAAGGTCCAGTAGCACTAGGACTGATGTTTTACCTGAATCTGTGTTGAGGCGTATGTCATTGAAAACTTTAATGAGAGCTGTTTCAGTGCTGTGATTTGCCCGAAAACCAGACTGAAAGTAATCAAAATACCCATTTGATGTTAGGAAGGTGGTTAATTGATTAAAGACTACTTTTTCAATAATTTTGCCAATAAAAGGTAGATTGGATATGGGCCTGTAATTGTTTAGCATGGAGGCATCCAGGTTATTCTTCTTGAGAAGTGGCTTTACAACAGCTTTTTTCAGTGATTTAGGAAAAGTGCCAGACAGCAGTGATACATTTACAATTTGAAGGACATCCGCCGCTATGAGATGAAAAACAGTTTTGAAGAAATTGGTAGGCAGAGTGTCTAAGACACATGTGGAAGAGCTGAGACTCTGTACTGTTTTTTCAAGTGTTTCGTAGTCTATCAAGCTGAACTCTGACATCAAGTTTAGTTTCCCTCTGTTTGTTGCTGGAAGTTCAGGTTGTTGAATTTGTAATTGAGCAGATATGTTGAGTCTGATTTTGTCAATTTTACCTTTAAAAAAAGATGAAAAATCGTTGCATTTATTAGTTGAGAGAAGTTCAGGCGCTAATTGTGAGGGGGGATTTGTTAATTTATCAACAGCTGAAAATAGAATACAAGTGTTATTTGAACTTCTATTGATAATGTTAGAAAAAAAAGACTGTCTTGCTTTGCATATTTCAGAGTTATATGTGCGGAGCATCTCTTTATGAATTTCATAGTGGATCTGAAGTTTGTATTTACGCCATTTTCTTTCAGTCTTCCTACACTCTCTTTTTAGAAGTTTAACTGCTGGATTTTGCCTCCATGGTGCTTTCTGTTTGTCCTTAACTTTCTTGAATTGTAATGGAGCAATGTCATCCATAATGTTTGCCATTTTTGCATTAAAGTGATCAAATAAGTCTTCTATAGAGTCTGACAGTTGACTTGACTTTAGTGAAAGTGCTTGCTCAAAGAGAGCACCTGTCTGATCATTTATGATTCTCCTTTTTACAATCATAGCTGTGTTTTGAGTGTGTGGGGACATAGACACATCAAAGAACACGCAGAAATGATCAGATAAGACCAGGTCTTTAACAGCTGTAGAGACATCGAGACCCTTTGTCATAACAAGGTCGAGGGTATGGCCGAGAGAGTGTGTTGGCCCCTGTACATGCTGTGTTAGGGAGAAAGTATCGATTAGTGCAATGAATTCCTTGGCGTAATTGTTTTCAGGATTATCCACATGCAAGTTTAGATCCCCTGATATAATAAGACAGTCAAACTCTATGCAAACGACTGATAGCAGTTCACCTAGCTCTTCAAGAAAAACTTTTGCTGAATGTTTTGAAGGCCTGTAAATTGTCAGTAATAAAATCTGAGGAGAAGACTTAATGCGTGCACACAGATATTCAAATGAAGTAAAGTCACCGAATGACGACTGATTGCACTGAAAAGACGTCTTAAAAATTGTGGCTATCCCCCCACCTTTTTTATTTGCTCTGGTAGCACACAAAAAAATTAAATTTGGGGGAGCTGATTCAATGAGATTAGCAGCACTGTTTGCTTGATCTAACCATGTCTCAGTTAAAAGTAAAAAATCAAGGTTGTGTGTGCAAATTAGATCATTAATTAAGAATGATTTGTTTGAAAGAGATCTGATATTTAGGAGTGCTAGTTTTGCTGTAAGTGTTGGGGAAAAATGGTCCATGGGGGAAATCTGAGGTTGAATTGGTACGGGTAGGAGATTGGACTGGTTTACCCATAGCCGTGGGAAGTGGGGGTGCTGGGGGTGCGGCAGCACCCCCTGCAGGAAAGCACGCGTACAGTATTTATATGTCATACCACTCGCCTTCAGAAAAAAAGAAGCTCTCCGTCCCCCTGTCTATTATTCTATTATGCACTAAAAAATGTTACATTAGACCTGGGAGATCTAAACAAAAACTAAACAAATTAACAAAACAAACCTGAGGGAGATATCCTATGACGCTAGCTTTATGGTACGACAATATGCCATATTAAGTAGGCTAGCTGAATATTACCGTGAGTTTCCCAAGGAGCTGAACACGGGCCGCCTCAATCTTCAGCTTAAAATGATGCATAGTGTTATCGGGGAGTCTCGGTGCACCACGGTAAAGGTGGCATGGATATTGAGTAAGCTCCATCCACAAACAAGAGCTCTCTTCAGCGAGGTAGATGAACTTATTCATCTGTGTCTTTGCGTGCCTGTTTCAGTGGCCTCCTCAGAGCGTTCTTTCTCTTCTTTTTGAAAGTGTAGGTTAAAGGCTACACTGTGCGTTTATGATGTCAGCATTTGTTGTAGGCTATATTTGTGATATGTGGATCAATTTAATGTAGGCTAGCCTATGAATATTGCGTTGTGTAGGCCTATGTTATGCATATGTTTTGAGTCAATGTGTTCTGTCTAATATGCTGTGCGATAGGGTCTTTAGCCTGTTTTGACACCCATGTCAGAAGCGTCAATAATTATTACGTTTTATTAATGTTGGTGTTCAACAGTTCTATATTTCTCGTGTTCACCCTCGATTTTGGTGCAAGGCTACAGCAACTTTGTTACCTTACTAGTGTAGCGTCAGATAGCAGACGGTTACTTTGTTTGCGTAGTAGGCTATCAATCTGTGGTTTGCGACATTTTGTCGCATTTTTTCTGTAGTGTAGCCATAATGTTCTTGACAGTGATGTATGCCTGTGCTGTGTGTCATGCAATGCCAGTATGCTGTTGTCCATTAACAGAAAAAGGCGTTTAAATAAAATACAATAACTTTTGTTTAACCCCCCCGACTACAGCACCCCCAACCAAAACTCACTTCCCACGGCCCTGGGTTTACCCTATAAGCTCATTTGTGTTCTATTTCTTGTCAATACAGGAATAGAGAATGCCATGGGCTTACTGGGTCCCGGCATGTTCTCAAAACTACTGTCAGTACCATTTATATTGCAGGGACCCTGAGAATATCATACAATACAGTCATCATCATCATCATCAAATAATTGTCCACTGCAGCTGCTATATGCCAGCTGACAATATGAACTAAGAGGTTGTTGCTGCTTAAGAGATCCTTCTGAGTGGAAAGAGGGAGGCCATGAAGGTGCCATGCGCACCTTTGGTGCTAAGGGTCTTGGGGTACTAAAAAACCGCACAGTTGAAGGTCTTGGTCTACCAACAAGGTGGGATGTTGATGGGTATACAGTTGAAGGTCTTGGTCTACCAACAAGGTGGGATGTTGATGGGTATACAGTTGAAGGTCTTGGTCTACCAACAAGGTGGGATGTTGATGGGTATACAGTTGAAGGACTAACAAGTTGGAGGGCTACTGGCAGCAGTCCTTCCATTCTTGCAGGGAAAATCATGTGCTGGGGTGGGGATGGTGATGGGTATACAGGGGATCCTGGGGAGTTTGAGCGGGTGGGGGAGTGTTGGGATGAGGATGGATATACAGGGGGGTTTGGGTGGCCTGGGGAATTTGATCGGGTGGGGACGTGATTGGGTGTAGGTGGTGATGGGAAATCAAGGAAGATGGGGTTGAATATTGGTTCAGAGTCTCCATCTGCCTGCTGAGGCCCTGGGGAGTTTGTTGCAGACGCTCCGCTTTCAGCATGTATTCCAGTAGTGTGTTCCAAGTTGTTGTGTCTTTGTGGTGACAAGGAGTCGACGGAGGTGGGGAGGGGTATTGGTACTGGTGTTACAACATGACCCTTCCTTTCTGATAGCCCCTCAGCAGCTTTGATAGGTGCTATCTCCTCATGCTCATTGCATCCATTTGTTTGCTGAGATTCCAGGGAGTTTGACGCCAGTAATTGACTTTGAGTCATTTTAGCAGCACCCATCTTATCTTGTCCAGTGGACATGGCTGGGCATTGTTGAGCTGGTTGTTTATGTTTCTCCAAGGTCTGCATTTCAGTGGAGGCTAGCGGGTGGTTACCAGAGGGCCCCACAGCAGGGGGGGTTGGGCATATCTCTGTTTCAGCCTGTGCAGAGTGTTTTGGTTTAGCTGAGATGTTGGTGTCATCCGCTTGTTCCGTCTGTATGGCCACTGAGCGCTTATCAGAGGCTCGGCTCAAGGTTGGCAGAAAAAATGTTGGGTGCAGGAGAGAGAGGTGATAGTATTCGGTTAAGATCTTGGCCCCAGTCCAACTCAGCTCTCTCTATTTGGTCTGAAGTATTCCCTGCGATTCCAAAAAAGGTTAAAATTGTCAATAAAATTCATTCCAACTGAAAAGCATGTTTTTGCGAGCCAGGTGTTTAAACTGAAAAGTCTGGAAAATACAAAGCTTCCCTCTGCTGGGAGTGGGCCACTGATGAAAATTTGTATTCCAAGCTCATATAGGGCTGAGAAAAGTTCCTTGAAATATTCTTTGACATACAGCTGTTCTCTGTAGATGTAGACAAAGCCGGGATTGATGATTCCGCTGTGAGGAACAGCATTGTTGTATTTGAATTTGAGTGTGTGTGAGTAAGTATGTGTACATGTGTTTGTGTGTGTGTGTGTGTGAATCAGGCAATCAGTGAACACTGACTCTGAATGCTCACTGGACATTGCAGTGTAACATTCTGGTCAGACCATAGAAACCTGAACACAGCACATGTGAGTAGATTATTCCAAGTAGGCCATAATTCATGTTCTGTGTGTGTGTGTGTGTGTGTGTGTGTGTGTGTGTGTGTGTGTGTGTGTGTGTGTGTGTGTGTGTGTGTGTGTGTGTGTGTGTGTGCGTGTGTGTGCATGTGTGTGTGCGTGTGTTGTGTGTGTTTGTGTGTTCTGAGGCTGTCATAACCATCTCTTCTTCATTTAATCTTTCTGTACACCACACCTACAGCCATTCAGACTGAAATACAGACATGCACATACACCCGCACACACACACACATACAGAAATAAAACACACACACTCTCTCTCTCCCTCTCTCACACACACACACACATACATACACACACACTTTCTCACATACACACACACACGCACACACACAAACAAATGCAAAGATGAACACACACATAAACACTGGGGCTCTGGGGTTGTAACTAGCAATCTGTGAAACAGCAACATCTGGTAAAGATCACCTTCTATTCAAAAGATATTAATCACACATTTAGAGTGCATCATCTGTGCATTCTAAATAATATATTCATCTGAGGCTGATTTGGTTTACATACAACAGGACACACACACACAAACACACACACACACACACACTCACATACAAACACACACACACACACACACACACTCACATACAAACACACACACACACACACACACACACACACACACACACACACACACAAACACAAACACACACACACACTCACTTACAAACACACATACACACTAACACACACACACACACACAGACACACACACACTCACATACAAACACACACACACACACACACACACTCACTCACATGCAAACACACACACACACACACACACACACACACACAATTCACAGCATCCGTGCAGCTGGCTTGCCGTTTTGCTCATTAACATTAACAGTGAGAGAGAGAGAGAGAGAGAGAGAGAGAGAGAGAGAGAGAGAGAGAAGAGAGAGAGAGAGAGAAAGTGAGAACAACAATAAAACAAGTAGGGAGTCTCGGAGGGTCAGGCCACTTCAGCAGACATGAGGCCTCTGGGGGTGGTGTGTGTGTGTGTGTGTGTGTGTGTGTGTGTGTGTCTGTGTGTGTGTGTGTGTGTGTGTGTGTGTGTGTGTGTCTGTCTGTGTATGTGTGTGTGTGTGTTGGCTGACATTAATTCTGTTCAACTTACTAATTAGGTCTGTCTGCAATTAATGAGGCCACCTACAGCGAGGGAAAAGTGGCAACATCCTGTGACCCTGTCAATCAACCCCATCCTATGGACGTGCACCTATCAGGGTCATTATGTGTGCATGCACTGGAGACACAATAACGGGGGCCTGTCCAATCACATCGTCAGAAATAATACATGTGGCCTGACATGCTTCTGCTGCTCCTGTCATGCTCAGTGGGTTCAGATGTAGCGCTTAAAATAATTACATACTTTGACATGTCCATATGTCTAGATGGTGAGAGAGAGAGAGAGTGAGTGTGTGTGTGTGTGTGTGTGTGTGTGTGTGTGTGTGTGTGTGTGTGTGTGTGTGTGTGTGTGAGTGTGTGTGTCTGTGTGTGTGTGTGTGTTTGTGTGTGT
>NW_027468652.1:40000-42500 GCF_046254945.1 Alosa pseudoharengus
TTAGAATAAATTCTGTTCCAGCGGGAAATGTTACATGGAACCAAAATGCACAAAAAATAGTTTAATGTTACCGATTTGCCAGGTTGATAGGGTCAGGCAGGGCTTGAAAATTCCCCACCTCTAAAGTGGGGAATGACAGAAAAAGTTTGAGAACCACTGCTTTACCCCAATAGAATTTGAGATGCCAAAGGCTAAAGTTAGCATGCTCAGTGTTTGCAGTTGTAGAGCAGGGCATCTCTGTATTACACACACACAAACAAACACATACTATACACACACACACACACGCACACGCACACGCACGCACGCACGCACACACACACACACACACACACACACACACCCCATCTCTCTTTGTGAATCATGTTCCTCTGTAGGCATGACAAATGAATGAAATGCATCAGAATAGAAACAGAGAGGTTGAGAAGCAGAGAAAACAGCAACAAATACACACACACACACACACACACACACACAGCCATGAAGGAGCAAAACATAAGAGATCAATAACAAATGAAACGATCAGAGGAAGCAAACAAGATATTGCAGTCATCTAGAACCAGTGAGCGATATTAATCCATTACGCTCGATCTGTTCCCATCAACAACCGCTACAAGCAAGAGCTACAGAGATTGAATCCACAGGGGGGGAAATGAGTGGAACAAAAACATGTTGCATGTTTGGGACCACACACACACACACACACACACACACACACACACACACCAGGCATAAATTAACAAACTTAATGAAATAGTCACAGTGTGGTGAGAAGAAAAAGCAGTATATCCCTTTGGGCTGACACCAGGACATGCTCGGCTAAAGGCTCTTTCTTCAGTGCAGATATTTGGTTGAGGTTGAATGCTGAAGCAGTCTTAGGCGCCCTTGGTGTTACTCATGTTTTGCATGTATGTTAATTGCAAAGCTAAAATAGACAAATATCAGTTATCACAGAGATATACACAGTTAGGTTTGAACTGTTGATTCATACATCTGGAGACTAACAGCTAATTTACTGACTAAGATCTAAAAATAGGACGTTTAGTTTAGAATTAAAAACTCAAAAGTGATGTGTTGACATGGAGCACTCAAGGAATCGAACACACACACACACACACACACACATACACTCACATGCACGCATGCATGCACAGACACACACACACACACACACATACAGTACACATACACACACACTGCCTTCAAGTACATCAGTGAATTGAACACACACACACACACACATCAGAGGAGGCTCCTTCATTGAGGAAAGGGAGGAACACCCTCCCTAAAATTTCAGAGAAAAATAAAAAATATATAAAGTGAATTACTAATCTGATAAATTACTGTTAATATTACTATTTTTAACACTTTGAATGAACAAAATCGTTCCCCTAGGTCAAAACAGCACCCCCTATCGCTATTGAAAATTACTGTATGGAGGAGCTTCCTCCTCAAGCCCCTCATTGAAGTCCATTATAAACGCCTCGGACCCCAGCGGCTCGTGAATCACGTCGTTTTCAATGGCCAAGGGAGGAAGCTCCTCCGTACAGTAATTTTCAATTGCGATATGGGGTGCTGTTTTTAGCGGCAACGGTTCAAGAACGTTATCTGCAGTCTACGAATCTTATGTTGAACGGAAAGCTTGTTTTTTGCTCGTGAAATAAACAGTACAATGGAATCTCAAATCTTTTAAACATTCAAATACACTGCGAATACACTGATGTATGATGAATGTTTATCAAAGCAGGAAGACCAGCTCCAAAAATTCATATTCCAAAACAAGACGGTAAGGCTAGTGTAGGCTACATAGTCAGACAAATAGGCTACTAATGGCTAACTGGTAACGTTAGCACAGAAAACAATCAGCCATAGCCTACTGCTGACCTGTCACATACGTGGACAGTTCACTTGGTAGGCTAATCATCCAAGTTATGCTTTCATAAATTCCCACTTAGCTATTACAACCTGTCTTTAAATTATAGCGATTTGGCTTTAAAAACAATAGCATGTTACAAATAGACACATTTAAGGTCTATTTTTAATGGTAAATAGTTACATGGTTTTATAAAACAAGTGTCTATTTTTATTATTATAGACTTTTCTGCCAATATATTACACTGAGCAAAACCTCCAGACTTTCCGTAATTTTTCACATCTGGAAAACAGTATTTCATAACTAGACCTACATGTCTTCCCTGACTTCCCAGACCTAAATTTACATTTATTTACATTTACATTTATTAATTTAGCACTATTATCCAAAGTGACTTATATATTTAAATTATATTACAAAGTCCATTGTCCCATTGTTTGGGGTTAAGTGCCTTGCTCAAATGCACAATGGTGGAAGCCAAGAATTGAACCCACAACTTTTCTGGCTGCTGCATGCTTGCCTAGCTCCTTAGGTCAGACCCCCCCCCCCTGCTACATAGTACATACTGCTGCTATAAATGTGTCTGGGTAGGCGGCCCCCCTCCCCTGCTACATAGTACATACTGCT
>NW_027468653.1:20000-22500 GCF_046254945.1 Alosa pseudoharengus
ATTACTTGTTAATCCAGCACCTCAACAGATGAACGGTGATTCTTTTGACTTTTTTACCAAAGTTTGTTTGTTTTTGACAGTAAAGGTAAATATTGCTTGGCCTCTGTGTGAAATCCCCTACAGGTAGCACTAGGAATTTAACACCTCTCCAGTGTATATTTGAAATAGCATGCACAGGTGTTCAGGTCTAGAATCATGCACAGGTGTTCAGGTCTAGAAGACGGCACAGGTGTTCAGGTCTAGAAGCATGCACAGGTGTTCAGTTCTAGAAGACGGCATAGGTGTTCAGTTCTTGAAGCATGCACAGGTGTTCAGTTCTAGAAGACGGCGCAGGTGTACCTCCGTGAAGCTGGCCCCCCATGTTACTCAAAAATGATTAAAAACACTGCTATTCGTTTGTGCTACGTTTGTGCCGGTTTGTGCCGTAAAAATTATCGTTTGTGCTGTTAAGGGTTTTAAGTAATTAAACTTTACATTTTTCTGACCAGTGACGTCACTCAGCCCCCCATACTTGTCCAAATTTCCCCAAAATAGTCTCAATCGTTTGTGCTACGTTTGTGCTCGTTTGTGCCGTTAAAAGTAACATTTGTGCTACTATGTTTTTTAAGATATTCCACGTTATTTGTTACACGTGTGACGTCACTCAGCCCCCCATCAATGTCGAAATCTTTCCAAAATGGTCTCAATCGTTTGTGCTAGGTTTGTGCTGATTTGTGCCGTTAAAATAAACATTTGTGCTACTATGTTATTATGGTTTATTTATTACTCGCGTGACGTCACCAGCCCCTCGTCAATGTCCAAAACTCACCAAAATTGTCTCAATCGTTTGTGCTATGTTTGTGCTGATTTGTGCCGTTAAAAATAACATTTGTGTAGCTATGTTTTTAAAGTTATCACGCTTTGTTACAGGTGTGACGTCATCCAGCCCCTTATCAGTGTCCAAATCTCCTCAAAATAGTTGTGATGGCTTTGGCTACGTGCGTGTTGATTTGTGCCATTTAAAGAAACGTGTGTGTACTATGCAGAAGTTGCTCAGCAGTTGTAGCGTAGGCCTATGCTAGACATCACCCAGCAGCGCCCCACCCCCCCCTTATCAATGCCCAATCGTAGTCCTAATCGTTTGTGCTGATTGCGCTGTTAAAAAAAGAAACAAAAGGAAAAAAGAAACATTTGTGCTATATCGTGCTGACCTTAACCGAGAAAAGAAAAGACGTGCTACTATTTACGTGGCTGTTTGTGCTGCCAAAGGTTCTATAGTAGCCTACACCAGCTGCTTGTGCATAACGTCAGAATTACTGCAACCACTACCAGAATAAACCTGCAGGCCATTACTCAGCTGTGGAGAAACACCACTCCATTCTCCGGCCAGTAGCGTCTGCAGGTGTGCACAGCAGTGTGCGTAGGCCTACTATCACGCAGCTACGGAGTAGGCTACGAGAGACTTACGAGAGATAATTTCCCATGTGTGTGTATATTCACTCCAAGTTGGCCTACCATAACTCATCACTGCACTGTAGCCTATATTCTCTAAGATAAACAAATGTATTCTTCAATAATTGTATGCATCAGAATTACAGTGGATTGTGCACACAAACAGCACTTAGGCTTTGTTGCTGACCCAAGTCTCCAAGGCCACCGTGGATATATGAAACTTTGCAAACAGCAAAAACAGAAAGGAAGGAGGCAGCAAAGCTAGGAGTTATTTTAGATGGACAAGAAGGTAGGCTAAATTGGTATGTTTGTCAAAATAATGTTTAAACATTAAAGTCATACGACAGTAGGCTATACTAAAACTAAAGGTACATTTGTAGCCTTTTTAGCACTTTATAAAGTTGACTAAATTATTAGGCTACTCTTTAGCTATAAACCTAAGAAACAGCTTCCTTGCACTTGTGTTTTCTGCTCAGATCAGGAGAAACATTTGGTAGGCTACAGTTTGGGACGATTTGGCCAGTGTGTGTGAGACTGATGTCATGCGCATAGCAGATAGAACTTGGTAGGCTAATGTAAAAATATAGTTACAGAAAACACATTGATGGGCTGGGCATCACGTGTAATAAACATAGGAGAAATGTCGGCGCAATCAGCACAAACGATTGGGTAGGCTATAGGCCTAGGTTTGGACATTGATGGAGGGGTGATGAGCTAGGCTACAATTGCTGGACAAGGCCGCTGGACAATTTACATAGTAGCCTACCCTACAAATGTTTATTTAAATGGCACAAATCAGCGGCGATTTTGAGGAGATTTGGACACTGATGATGGGCTGAATGACGTCACACATGTAACAAAGCGTGTTAACTTAAAAAACATAGCTGCACAAATGTTATTTTTAACGACACAAATCAGCACAAACATAGCACAAACGATTGAGACCATTTTGGTGAGTTTTGGACATTGATGGGGGGCTGGTGACCTCACGCGAGTAAAAAATAAACCATAATAACTTAGAAAACATAGTAGCACAAATGTTTATTTTAACGGCACAAATCAGCACAAA
>NW_027468653.1:25000-27500 GCF_046254945.1 Alosa pseudoharengus
ATAGAGAAATACAGTTCTATAGTGATAAACATAGTAGTTTAACCAGAAGTGCATTATCTACTGATACGGTGCAGAATCAGTTACTAGGACAGAGAGATAAAGGACACATCAGTATCGGGGCATTGAAGATAGATGCCCACACACACATGCACACGTTCCTGCACACACACTTACACACACGCACCACACACACACACACACACACACACATGCACACGCTCCTGCACACACACACACACACACATACACACACACACACACACACTCCTGCACACACACACACACACACATACACACACACACACACACACTCCTGCACACACACACACACACACACACACACACACACACACACACACACACACACACACACACACACACACACACAGAAACACAAACACACACACTCACACTTTCTCACTCACACACATTCAAACATACACACACACACGCACACACATACACACACACACAGAGAATAAGCCTTTTAAAAAGATCGAGGGCACTCGCTACTTAGCAAAGGAAAAGGGATTTAAGAGCATCAACACCCAGAAGCAGAGGAGTCAGATCTCTTACAAGGGCATTGTGGGTAGTCTTATCATAAAAGGATTATGGGTATTTATATTATGGAATATCTGTCCATCGGTACAGCCTTTGATTTGTCTCAAATGAATTAGACAGGGCTTAGAGGTAGACCATCTCCAGCCATGTGTTACTGATTATACACACTGTTAGCCTAAATATAGGTCTACCAATAATATAGCCATTGCTTTTAGCTTACATTGCCTGTATGGTGAAGTTATAACCACACTTCTAGCAATGCAAAGCAGAAGAATCAGCTGGCAATGGATTGGAAGTGACTGCTTTTCAATCCGAAGCCACTTAATGCTTATTCTGGCTATGACAAGATAGCCTACAGAAGTGTGTCAAATAATATTAAAGTATGTTAAATAAAATATATTTGAATTGGGCTGTTAAAATATGTTTGCCTATATGATTAGCCTACAGAGGAGGAAAAAAGCATAAAGGATACTTTTGTATCCCTTTAAAGGGCCATCAAAAATATAAAAATGTACAAAAAAAGTAACTTGTTACTTGATTCATTTATTAACAAAGTACTTTTTTTGCTTTTACTTGAGTATTTCTTAGATGGTAATATTTACGTTTACTTAAGTCATTTTTGAAGAGAGTAATTGAACTTTTACTTGAGTATAGATTTTCAGTACTCTACCCACCCCTGCTGTTACTGTAGCATAGTTACCGTAGTACAGTAGAATTATTTTAGTTACCGTAGTTACCATAGTACGGTGGAATTAGAATAGTTACCGTAGTGTCCGTAGTGTCCGTAATGCGGTGCAATTAGAATAGTTACTGAAGTTACCGTAGTACGGTGGAATTACAATAATTACTGTAGTATGGTTATATTAGTTTGGTATACTGTTTTGTTTTAGTTGGTAGCTGTGATACTGTAGTATGGTGTATGGGTTAATTAAGTGATGTTATATCAGTATGTTTTATTAGCATGGCTTATTAGTATGGGTTACTAAAGTGATGTTACTGTATAGTATTGTGATTATAGTAAGGTACTATTACTGTAAGGACAAACTGTGCAATTCACCAATATAGCAGAAAATACACAGAATTGGAAATTAAACAATTAATTCTTGAAAATAAATTAAATTAATTAATAGTAAAGTTTATTAGTATGGGTTACTAAAGTGATGTCATTTTAGTATGGTTTATTAGTATGGTTTACTAAAGGGATGTTATATTAGTATGGTTTATTAGTATGGGTTACTAAAGTGATTTTATATTAGCGTGGTGACTGTAGTATGGTGGGTTACTAAAGGGATGTTATATTAGCGTGGTGACTGTAGTATGGTGGGTTACTAAAGGGATGTTATATTAGTGTGGTGACTGTAGTATGGTGGGTTACTAAAGGGATGTTATATCAGCGTGGTGACTGTAGTATGGTGGGTTACTAAAGGGATGTTACATCAGCGTGGTGACTGTAGTATGGTGGGTTACTAAAGCGTGGTGACTGTAGTATGGTGGGTTACTAAAGGAATGTTATATTAGCGTGGTGACTGTAGTATGGTTCTATTACTGTAAGGATAAACTGTGCAATTCACAAATTTTATAAGGCAGAAAATACACAGAATTAAATTAAATTAAATTAAATTAAATTAAATTAAATTAAATTAAATTAAACAATTAATTCTTGAAAATAAAACAATTAATTCTTGATAATACATACAATGAATTAATAAAGATCTAATTAATAAGAATTTAACATTCTTTAACCACAAATGAATTGAACATGAGCTGTTAGTGACTGGCAACAGACTGGCAACAGCACCCACACCATGTTCAGGTGGCAACAGCACCCACACCATGTTCAGGTGGCAACAGCACCCACACCATGTTCAGGTGGCAACACCATGTTCAGGTGGCCACACCATGTTCAGGTGGCAACAGCGCTCACACCATGTTCAGGTGG
>NW_027468653.1:32500-40000 GCF_046254945.1 Alosa pseudoharengus
AACAATACATTTCAATACATTAAAAAGGACGTATACCCTATTAATGACCAAATAAACACTTCAATACATTAAAAAGGACGTATACCCTATTAATGACCAAATAAACAATACATTTCAATACATTAAAAAGGACGTATACCCTATTAATGACCAAATAAACATTTCAATACATTAAAAAGGACGTATACCCTATTAATGACCAAATAAACAATACATTTCAATACATTAAAAAGGACGTATACCCTATTAATGACCAAATAAACATTTCAATACATTAAAAAGGACGTATACCCTATTAATGACCAAATAAACAATACATTTCAATACATTAAAAAGGACGTATACCCTATTAATGACCAAATAAACATTTCAATACATTAAAAAGGACGTATACCCTATTAATGACCAAATAAACATTTCAATACATTAAAAAGGACGTATACCCTATTAATGACCAAATAAACAATACATTTCAATACATTAAAAAGGACGTATACCCTATTAATGACCAAATAAACAATACATTTCAATACATTAAAAAGGACGTATACCCTATTAATGACCAAATAAACAATACATTTCAATACATTAAAAAGGACGTATACCCTATTAATGACCAAATAAACATTTCAATACATTAAAAAGGACGTATACCCTATTAATGACCAAATAAACAATACAATACATTAAAAAGGACGTATACCCTATTAATGACCAAATAAACATTTCAATACATTAAAAAGGACGTATACCCTATTAATGACCAAATAAACAATACATTTCAATACATTAAAAAGGACGTATACCCTATTAATGACCAAATAAACATTTCAATACATTAAAAAGGACGTATACCCTATTAATGACCAAATAAACAATACATTTCAATACATTAAAAAGGACGTATACCCTATTAATGACCAAATAAACAATACATTTCAATACATTAAAAAGGACGTATACCCTATTAATGACCAAATAAACAATACATTTCAATACATTAAAAAGGACGTATACCCTATTAATGACCAAATAAACAATACATTTCAATACATTAAAAAGGACGTATACCCTATTAATGACCAAATAAACAATACATTTCAATACATTAAAAAGGACGTATACCCTATTAATGACCAAATAAACAATACATTTCAATACATTAAAAAGGACGTATACCCTATTAATGACCAAATAAACAATACAATACATTAAAAAGGACATACTGTATACCCTATTAATGACCAAATAAACATTTCAATACATTAAAAAGGACGTATACCCTATTAATGACCAAATAAACAATACATTTCAATACATTAAAAAGGACGTATACCCTATTAATGACCAAATAAACATTTCAATACATTAAAAAGGACGTATACCCTATTAATGACCAAATAAACAATACATTTCAATACATTAAAAAGGACGTATACCCTATTAATGACCAAATAAACACTTCAATACATTAAAAAGGACGTATACCCTATTAATGACCAAATAAACAATACATTTCAATACATTAAAAAGGACGTATACCCTATTAATGACCAAATAAACATTTCAATACATTAAAAAGGACGTATACCCTATTAATGACCAAATAAACAATACATTTCAATACATTAAAAAGGACGTATACCCTATTAATGACCAAATAAACATTTCAATACATTAAAAAGGACGTATACCCTATTAATGACCAAATAAACAATACATTTCAATACATTAAAAAGGACGTATACCCTATTAATGACCAAATAAACATTTCAATACATTAAAAAGGACGTATACCCTATTAATGACCAAATAAACATTTCAATACATTAAAAAGGACGTATACCCTATTAATGACCAAATAAACAATACATTTCAATACATTAAAAAGGACGTATACCCTATTAATGACCAAATAAACATTTCAATACATTAAAAAGGACGTATACCCTATTAATGACCAAATAAACATTTCAATACATTAAAAAGGACGTATACCCTATTAATGACCAAATAAACAATACATTTCAATACATTAAAAAGGACGTATACCCTATTAATGACCAAATAAACATTTCAATACATTAAAAAGGACGTATACCCTATTAATGACCAAATAAACACTTCAATACATTAAAAAGGACGTATACCCTATTAATGACCAAATAAACATTTCAATACATTAAAAAGGACGTATACCCTATTAATGACCAAATAAACAATACATTTCAATACATTAAAAAGGACGTATACCCTATTAATGACCAAATAAACAATACATTTCAATACATTAAAAAGGACGTATACCCTATTAATGACCAAATAAACATTTCAATACATTAAAAAGGACGTATACCCTATTAATGACCAAATAAACACTTCAATACATTAAAAAGGACGTATACCCTATTAATGACCAAATAAACATTTCAATACATTAAAAAGGACGTATACCCTATTAATGACCAAATAAACATTTCAATACATTAAAAAGGACGTATACCCTATTAATGACCAAATAAACATTTCAATACATTAAAAAGGACGTATACCCTATTAATGACCAAATAAACATTTCAATACATTAAAAAGGACGTATACCCTATTAATGACCAAATAAACAATACATTTCAATACATTAAAAAGGACGTATACCCTATTAATGACCAAATAAACATACATTTCAATACATTAAAAAGGACGTATACCCTATTAATGACCAAATAAACATTTCAATACATTAAAAAGGACGTATACCCTATTAATGACCAAATAAACATTTCAATACATTAAAAAGGACGTATACCCTATTAATGACCAAATAAACATTTCAATACATTAAAAAGGACGTATACCCTATTAATGACCAAATAAACATTTCAATACATTAAAAAGGACGTATACCCTATTAATGACCAAATAAACATTTCAATACATTAAAAAGGACGTATACCCTATTAATGACCAAATAAACATTTCAATACATTAAAAAGGACGTATACCCTATTAATGACCAAATAAACATTTCAATACATTAAAAAGGACGTATACCCTATTAATGACCAAATAAACACTTCAATACATTAAAAAGGACGTATACCCTATTAATGACCAAATAAACATTTCAATACATTAAAAAGGACGTATACCCTATTAATGACCAAATAAACATTTCAATACATTAAAAAGGACGTATACCCTATTAATGACCAAATAAACATTTCAATACATTAAAAAGGACGTATACCCTATTAATGACCAAATAAACAATACATTTCAATACATTAAAAAGGACGTATACCCTATTAATGACCAAATAAACATTTCAATACATTAAAAAGGACGTATACCCTATTAATGACCAAATAAACATTTCAATACATTAAAAAGGACGTATACCCTATTAATGACCAAATAAACAATACATTTCAATACATTAAAAAGGACGTATACCCTATTAATGACCAAATAAACATTTCAATACATTAAAAAGGACGTATACCCTATTAATGACCAAATAAACACTTCAATACATTAAAAAGGACGTATACCCTATTAATGACCAAATAAACATTTCAATACATTAAAAAGGACGTATACCCTATTAATGACCAAATAAACAATACATTTCAATACATTAAAAAGGACGTATACCCTATTAATGACCAAATAAACAATACATTTCAATACATTAAAAAGGACGTATACCCTATTAATGACCAAATAAACATTTCAATACATTAAAAAGGACGTATACCCTATTAATGACCAAATAAACACTTCAATACATTAAAAAGGACGTATACCCTATTAATGACCAAATAAACATTTCAATACATTAAAAAGGACGTATACCCTATTAATGACCAAATAAACATTTCAATACATTAAAAAGGACGTATACCCTATTAATGACCAAATAAACATTTCAATACATTAAAAAGGACGTATACCCTATTAATGACCAAATAAACATTTCAATACATTAAAAAGGACGTATACCCTATTAATGACCAAATAAACAATACATTTCAATACATTAAAAAGGACGTATACCCTATTAATGACCAAATAAACAATACATTTCAATACATTAAAAAGGACGTATACCCTATTAATGACCAAATAAACATTTCAATACATTAAAAAGGACGTATACCCTATTAATGACCAAATAAACACTTCAATACATTAAAAAGGACGTATACCCTATTAATGACCAAATAAACATTTCAATACATTAAAAAGGACGTATACCCTATTAATGACCAAATAAACATTTCAATACATTAAAAAGGACGTATACCCTATTAATGACCAAATAAACATTTCAATACATTAAAAAGGACGTATACCCTATTAATGACCAAATAAACATTTCAATACATTAAAAAGGACGTATACCCTATTAATGACCAAATAAACATTTCAATACATTAAAAAGGACGTATACCCTATTAATGACCAAATAAACACTTCAATACATTAAAAAGGACGTATACCCTATTAATGACCAAATAAACATTTCAATACATTAAAAAGGACGTATACCCTATTAATGACCAAATAAACATTTCAATACATTAAAAAGGACGTATACCCTATTAATGACCAAATAAACATTTCAATACATTAAAAAGGACGTATACCCTATTAATGACCAAATAAACAATACATTTCAATACATTAAAAAGGACGTATACCCTATTAATGACCAAATAAACAATACATTTCAATACATTAAAAAGGACGTATACCCTATTAATGACCAAATAAACACTTCAATACATTAAAAAGGACGTATACCCTATTAATGACCAAATAAACACTTCAATACATTAAAAAGGACGTATACCCTATTAATGACCAAATAAACAATACATTTCAATACATTAAAAAGGACGTATACCCTATTAATGACCAAATAAACAATACATTTCAATACATTAAAAAGGACGTATACCCTATTAATGACCAAATAAACATTTCAATACATTAAAAAGGACGTATACCCTATTAATGACCAAATAAACATTTCAATACATTAAAAAGGACGTATACCCTATTAATGACCAAATAAACATTTCAATACATTAAAAAGGACGTATACCCTATTAATGACCAAATAAACAATACATTTCAATACATTAAAAAGGACGTATACCCTATTAATGACCAAATAAACAATACATTTCAATACATTAAAAAGGACGTATACCCTATTAATGACCAAATAAACATTTCAATACATTAAAAAGGACGTATACCCTATTAATGACCAAATAAACACTTCAATACATTAAAAAGGACGTATACCCTATTAATGACCAAATAAACATTTCAATACATTAAAAAGGACGTATACCCTATTAATGACCAAATAAACATTTCAATACATTAAAAAGGACGTATACCCTATTAATGACCAAATAAACATTTCAATACATTAAAAAGGACGTATACCCTATTAATGACCAAATAAACATTTCAATACATTAAAAAGGACGTATACCCTATTAATGACCAAATAAACATTTCAATACATTAAAAAGGACGTATACCCTATTAATGACCAAATAAACACTTCAATACATTAAAAAGGACGTATACCCTATTAATGACCAAATAAACATTTCAATACATTAAAAAGGACGTATACCCTATTAATGACCAAATAAACATTTCAATACATTAAAAAGGACGTATACCCTATTAATGACCAAATAAACATTTCAATACATTAAAAAGGACGTATACCCTATTAATGACCAAATAAACAATACATTTCAATACATTAAAAAGGACGTATACCCTATTAATGACCAAATAAACAATACATTTCAATACATTAAAAAGGACGTATACCCTATTAATGACCAAATAAACACTTCAATACATTAAAAAGGACGTATACCCTATTAATGACCAAATAAACACTTCAATACATTAAAAAGGACGTATACCCTATTAATGACCAAATAAACAATACATTTCAATACATTAAAAAGGACGTATACCCTATTAATGACCAAATAAACAATACATTTCAATACATTAAAAAGGACGTATACCCTATTAATGACCAAATAAACACTTCAATACATTAAAAAGGAAACATTTTTGTACCTCTGAATACTATTTACTATACTATAGTATTTTTAAAAGCTTCTGTACTTCTGTATTTCAACTTAAGTAAAATGACTTATTTTTGACAAGGTGCATGTATACTTTCCCTAAAGTAATGGAATTGTTTACTTTGTCCACCTCTGCATACGTCACCTGGGGCAAAGGCCAGGTAGATGTGCCTCTGTCCCACATGCCCATAGACATACTAGGGTAGTGGTCAGGTAAAGGGTTCTTAAGCCCATAGACATACTACCCAGATAGCAAACATACACTGGGACGGAACTGGGCCACACCTACCACAACGTCCGGCACGGATCTGCATAAATGGACCTGATCCGGCGTCCAAACGAACATCGGTCCAAAACTGGTCTGGATCCGTTTGACGGATCTGGTGCCAATAAGGGCTAAGACTGGCCCAGTTCCGTATGATTGTCTGTGTTACTGACGTGTTCCAGATCTGCTTATCACATGCAATACGGGTCCGCTTATTGTGTGTGGTACGGACCCGTTTATCAGATATCAGCCAGCTTTATTCTGACATGTGAAATGTGATTGGTAATTAATTATCCTGAAAAATCTGTTTGCCAGGCTACACATTTGCTAACAGGTTCGTTATAGGTTCACCCAGGCTAAAGTTCGTAAAGTTTTCCCAACAGCTCAACTAACAAACATAAGCTAGGCTACAAACACAATATAGGGGGAAAAAAACTTAAGTGTCTTATTATTTTTTATTCAACAACCTGGCTGTAGAAGTGCAATCCCAGACAAAGTTTAAGTCGTGTTAATTCCACTCCCATTCAGGCTGTCTTCCTCAGCATCTCCATGATCAATCTGAAACAACACAAAATAAAAATGTATTCCTTTTTGAAAATAGGCTAAGTCACAATTACACTCGTTTTTTTATCATCAGTAATCCTGTTAGCGTTATCTCTGTTTTTCCAAAATAGTTATTGTGATGGCTGTTTTGCTCAAGCTAAGCTAGTATATTGCTGGAAAATAATAGTATAACCTTACAGTAAAGTTATCAATCGCTTGGCTGCTTGTTGTTGTCTCTGAATAAACCAACAGAGATAAAAAGCAGATAGCCTACCTTGAAAAGTTGGCTGCGTCCTAGTCCAACCCCAGGCTGGCAAATCATGTCAAAAGATTGATAGTGAGCAAACCACAGATCCTTGATTAACGTTACTGCTTGGACTTCTGCATGCGTGGCAAGAATATGGGGTTGTCTCATAGCACTGTTAGATCTGACACAAACAACATTTGACTACTTTTACCACTGCTAGGTAATAATAAAAATAATGAAACCAGCATCTGATCAATATTGACCCAACTATATCTTCTTTTCCAGCCTTACTGTAGAAATAAAGTGGCCAT
>NW_027468654.1:5000-15000 GCF_046254945.1 Alosa pseudoharengus
TTATTATCCATCATGGGGTGGAAAAACAATGATCACCTTTAACTATTTTGACTAAAGATTAGATTAGATTCAACTTTATTGTCATTTAGCAGAATACAGGTGCATAGCCAATGAAATGCAGAAAAGTTAAAACATTCTAACAATCTGAAAAAGGCTCCAGTGTAAAATGTGACAAATAAATAACTTGAAGTTGAACTTAAACAATTTTTCAGAATGTTTAGAAAGTTTTAAGTTGAAGTTATTTGTCCCATTTTAAACTGTAGCATTTTTCCCCTTCTGGCTGTTTTCTGTAATTTAGAGACAATTGCATGAACTCTCCTTAAATACCTACATACAGAAGTTTTGCTTGGTTGTTTGATGATCAGATATGCAGCTAGCCTGGAAAATCCAGACCCTGATAATCTAGAAAGATTAATGGTCTGGCAAAGAGCAATGTAATGGCCTAACTCGAGGGGCGGCAACAAGCATGCATTTAAAAATCTCACTGCACGCAATTGGATAACACTAGACCATGTTTACTCTGAATAATTTGGGACTTCGACGCAATCGGATAACACTACGACCAATGTGCACTGTCCTCCAATGTTTCAGTGCTGTCTTCATCAGTTTAGCTGGTTCCCCGGAATGCAAGGGGGAAAAGTAACGTGCATCATTGCTCTTTGCCAGAGTGTCCTGCAGACGCGAGAACTCGGATTTCCAGGGTACTATGCAGCAGCAATGGTGATCAGAATTCAAACCAAGTCTGTTGTAATATGAAGACGTTGATGAGTCATATTGCTGTGTCCTGAACTGACTAGAGAGAGAGAGAGAGAGAGACAGACACACACACACACACACACACACACACAGACACAGACCAGTTGTCACAGCCCAACCTGTAGCTGTAGCCTCATTGGAGAGAGGCCAGATTGTGGGCAGTGGCGGATACGACATAACCCCCTCTGGAACGATCCAGGAAACGCTGAGAGCCGTACTTACAGTAACTCTCAAGCAGCCATTTGTCAACATGCCGTGGCCCAGGTGGTTTAGTGCCGCACTGGCCCAGGTGGTTTAGTGCCGCACTGGCCCAGGTGGTTTAGTGCCGCACTGGCCCAGGTGGTTTAGTGCCGCACTGGCCCTGAGCCAAGGCGGGTATTCCTCCTTCATGAGCTATTGCTCAGACCATGCCTCCACATATATATATATATATGCTCACCAATCAGAAGTGCTGTTCTTCTCCTGCACTAGGCATCCTCACCAATCAGAAGTGCTGTTCTTCTCCTGCACTAGGCATGCTATACTCCGAAGTGGCCTAACTTAAAGAGAAATTTGGAATAGTGAACTTTAGCTTGACTTTCAAAAATTATCTTGCAAATCAAATTGAAATCGCAACATAAATCAGAAAAATTGTAATCAATTTTTTCCCCAAATCGTGCAGCCCTAGTGTCAACTAGCTGTTTACCCTCAGTCTCTGCTGATCCCTTTAGCAGTGACGCACTTAACTAGCCTGGCGGGCCATCCTATATCATTGAAATGTATAGTCTGGAATCGAATCATTCACCTGCTTAATCCAAGGGGCGGGCAGAGAATTGTCTTTCACACTGCCTAGGCATGCAATAGGCCAGCGCTACGACCATATCCGTATCCGGTCGGCAAAACGGCAAATACATCCTTCTTCGAAAGGAATGACTTAAGTGCATTGTGTTGCTCTACTTTCAAAGAAAAGCACAAGTCCAACTCCTCCAAAGTTGACGCCAACGCCGATTCAAACAACCGCTCTTCGTTGGCTATAGCCACCTTCCTTGTTGTTCACCGTCGCAGGATGTCGTTATCCTGTTAAGCCCGCCTTAAGACTCTCTAACGAAATAGAGCGATGTGATTGGAGAACATCCACGGTGTTAAGCCAATAGAAATTCCTATGGTTCGATACTAGACGTACAGGCTGAGCAAATTAATTTGCCGCCGCTAGGGTGCGTCTAGATTTCTAGGCTAGCACTTAACACATCTCTCGGCCAACTCCTTCATTCTCTCCCTCTCTCTCTTTCATTCTCTCCCTCTCTCTCTTTCATTCTCTCCCTCTATCTCTTTCTATCTTTTCCTCAGAGGCGATCACAGAACCACGGCCATGGGAGGAAGAGAGCGAAGGTAAGCAGATCTTGTTTGATCATACTTGCTTAAGCCAGTCGGGTCATTAGCCTAATCCTGCCTTGAGCTAAAGGCTGAGGCCACACCATCCTGCAGCCTTAGGAGTGAGGAATATCCCTCCCCCTCTCTCCTGCTCTCTCTCTCTTTCTCTTTCTCTCCCTCCCTCCCTCTCTTTTCCACTCTCTCTCTCTCTCTCTCTCTCTCTCTCTCTCTCTTTTCCTCTCTCTCTCTCACTCTCTCTCTCTTGCTCTCTTTCTCTCTCCCACTCTCTTTCTCTCTCCCTCTCTTTTTCTCTCTTTCTCTCTCTCTCTCTCGCTCCCTCTCCCTCACTCTCTCTCCCTCGCTCTCCCTCCCTCTCGCTCTCTCTACCTCCCACCCGAATTCTCTCCCTCTCTCCAGTCCTCCTCTGTGCCCCCTCCTCTCTGGGCGGTAGCAAGTTGGCTCAGGTGAGGTAGCGGATTGCCGCTCCTTAGCGCTTTAGCTCGGGGATTTCTGGAGCAGGGCGCTGGAGGCTCGTGCCTGTTTCACGTGTGTGCGCCTACGTGTGTGCGCCTACGTGTGGTGTGGTGTGTTGTGTGGGTGTGGTGTGTGTTGTGTGGGTGTGGGTGTGTTGTGTGGGTGTGCGTTTCCCCTCCTCACTCTCCCCTTAATGGGATTGGGACATTTTCTATCCCTAATCACTTGGTTTACACTTGTGACCGCAATTGTGTTGGGCCTGCAAAGACAGAGGGAGGGAGGGAGAGAGCCAGAGAGAGGGAGGGAGGGAGGGAGGGATAGAGAAAAGGAGGAGAGAGAGGGAGGGAGGGAGAGAGCCAGAGAGAGGGAGGGAGGGAGGGATAGAGAAAAGGAGGAGAGAGAGGGAGGGAGGGAGAGAGCCAGAGAGAGGGAGGGAGGGAGGGATAGAGAAAAGGAGGAGAGAGAGGGAGGGAGGGAGAGAGCCAGAGAGAGGGAGGGAGGGAGGGAGGGATAGAGAAAAGGAGGAGAGAGAGGGAGGGAGGGAGGGATAGAGAAAAGGAGGAGAGAGAGGGAGGGAGGGAGGGAGAGAGCCAGAGAGAGAGGGAGGGAGGGAGAGAGAAAAGGAGGAGAGAGAGGGAGGGAGGGAGGGATAGAGAAAAGGAGGAGAGAGAGGGAGGGAGAGAGCCAGAGAGAGAGGGAGGGAGGGAGGGAGGGAGAGAGAAAAGGAGGAGAGAGAGGGAGGGAGGGAGGGATAGAGAAAAGGAGGAGAGAGAGGGAGAGAGGGAGGGAGGGATAGAGAAAAGGAGGAGAGGGAGGGAGGGATAGAGAAAAGGAGGAGAGAGAGGGAGGGAGGGAGGGAGGGATAGAGAAAAGGAGAGAGGGAGGGAGGGATAGAGAAAAGGAGGAGAGAGAGCACTTTTCTGGGTTGACCTGCTTTCTCGTACTGTAGCTCCTTTCTCGCTCTAGTTGGCCACGTTGCCAAGTATGTCAACCACACACACACAAGCCCCTCTAACTTTCATACACACACACACACAAGCCCCTCTAACTTTCATACACACACACACACAAGCCCCTCTAACTTTCATACACACACACACACAAGCCCCTCTAACTTTCATACACACACACACACAAGCCCCTCTAACTTTCATACACACACACACACAAGCCCCTCTAACTTTCATACACACAAGCCCCTCTAACTTTCATACACACACACACAAGCCCCTCTAACTTTCATACACACACACACAAGCCCCTCTAACTTTCATACACACACACACAAGCCCCTCTAACTTTCATACACACACACACAAGCCCCTCTAACTTTCATACACACACACACAAGCACCTCTAACTTTCTTCCACACACACACACAAGTCCCTCTAACTTCCATACACACACACACACACAAGCCCCTCTAACTTTCATGCACACAAGCCCCTCTAACTTTCATACACACACAAGCACCTCTAACTTTCACACACACAAGCCCCTCTAACTTTCATACACACACACACAAGCCCCTCTAACTTTCATATACACACACACACACACAAGCCCCTCTAACTTTCATACACACACACACAAGCCCCTCTAACTTTCATACACACACACACAAGCCCCTCTAACTTTCAGGCCAGAAAATGGGCACAAGAGCACCTCAAGTTTTCAAAAGAGATGTGTTTTATAACATAATCGTGCTAAGCCGAGCTGACTTTTACATACCGATGTTGTCCGTTGTCTTAATTAAGTTGGTTGGATTGATTTTCAAAGAAGTCAAATGTCATCATAACTGAGGCAAAATTATATCCTTTCTAAATGTAAATGTATTGTGTAGTTTTGTAAAGTGGTGGTCTCATTCACTCATCACTCATCTAATTTTTTTTTCTCTCTCTCTATCTGTCTCTCTCTCTCTCTCTCTCTCTCTCTCTCTCTCTCTCTCTCTCTCTCTCGCTCAGTCCAATGCCAAGCTGAAGCTGGTGCGTAGCCTTGCGGTGTGTGAGGAGTCTTCAGGTCCATTCTCAGCTGATGGACCCCCAGAGACTCAGGTACGGCCTCACAGCTGCTTACAAGCCTCTGCACAATGTACCTTTGCAAAACGCAAAACGATAATTTAACAGAACGATTTTAGTACCTTTTGCCTTATACCTACTCTCAAAGGGTATAGCGTTGACACACACTTCTGCACCATGTTTCCATTGCAAGTGTGCACGTGAGGCGTAGAGGTCGTCTCGACACTCCTGGCTGCCTTTTTTAGGTTAAACGTTCTTATCCTGGCATCGTAATGGAGTTGTCCGTCATGGTCTTTAGTCAGGGCTTCAGCTGGAGCATGGCTGTAATTTCAGGTGCAGCTGGTTGCCCTGTTTTATAGATGGAGTAATGCGCCTGGAACAATAAAGGCTTTTCCATTAGGCCACTTAAGCCGCTCATCCAGAGCTATTACTACACATTGCCACGGTAATACCACTGACCAAGCCCCACTATTACTACACATTGCCACGGTCATACCACTGACCAAGCCCCACTATTACTACACATTGCCACGGTCATACCACTGACCAAGCCCCACTTTTACTACACATTGCCACGGTCATACCACTGACCAAGCCCCACTTTTACTACACATTGCCACGGTCATACCACTGACCAAGCCCCACTTTTACTACACATTGCCACGGTCATACCACTGACCAAGCCCCACTTTTACTACACATTGCCACGGTCATACCACTGACCAAGCCCACTTTTACTACACATTGCCACGGTCATACCACTGACCAAGCCCCACTTTTACTACACATTGCCACGGTCATACCACTGACCAAGCCCCACTTTTACTACACATTGCCACGGTCATACACTGACCAAGCCCCACTTTTACTACACATTGCCACGGTCATACCACTGACCAAGCCCCACTTTTACTACACATTGCCACGGTCATACCACTGACCAAGCCCCACTTTTACTACACATTGCCACGGTCATACCACTGACCAAGCCCCACTTTTACTACACATTGCCACGGTCATACCACTGACCAAGCCCCACTTTTACTACACATTGCCACGGTCATACCACTGACCAAGCCCCACTATTACTACACATTGCCACGGTCATACCACTGACCAAGCCCACTATTACTACACATTGCCACGGTCATACCACTGACCAAGCCCCACTTTTACTACACATTGCCACGGTCATACCACTGACCAAGCCCCACTATTACTACACATTGCCACGGTCATACCACTGACCAAGCCCCACTTATACTACACATTGCCACGGTCATACCACTGACCAAGCCCCACTATTACTACACATTGCCACGGTCATACCACTGACCAAGCCCCACTTTTACTACACATTGCCACGGTCATACCACTGACCAAGCCCCACTTTTACTACACATTGCCACGGTCATACCACTGACCAAGCCCCACTTTTACTACACATTGCCACGGTCATACCACTGACCAAGCCCCACTTTTACTACACATTGCCACGGTCATACCACTGACCAAGCCCCACTTTTACTACACATTGCCACGGTCATACCACTGACCAAGCCCCACTTTTACTACACATTGCCACGGTCATACCACTGACCAAGCCCCACTTTTACTACACATTGCCACGGTCATACCACTGACCAAGCCCCACTTTTACTACACATTGCCACGGTCATACCACTGACCAAGCCCCACTTTTACTACACATTGCCACGGTCATACCACTGACCAAGCCCCACTTTTACTACACATTGCCACGGTCATACCACTGACCAAGCCCCACTTTTACTACACATTGCCACGGTCATACCACTGACCAAGCCCCACTATTACTACACATTGCCACGGTCATACCACTGACCAAGCCCCACTATTACTACACATTGCCACGGTCATACCACTGACCAAGCCCCACTATTACTACACATTGCCACGGTCATACCACTGACCAAGCCCCACTTTTACTACACATTGCCACGGTCATACCACTGACCCAAGCCCCACTATTACTACACATTGCCACGGTCATACCACTGACCAAGCCCCACTTATACTACACATTGCCACGGTCATACCACTGACCAAGCCCACTATTACTACACATTGCCACGGTCATACCACTGACCAAGCCCCACTTTTACTACACATTGCCACGGTCATACCACTGACCAAGCCCCACTTTACTACACATTGCCACGGTCATACCACTGACCAAGCCCCACTTTTACTACACATTGCCACGGTCATACCACTGACCAAGCCCCACTTTTACTACACATTGCCACGGTCATACCACTGACCAAGCCCCACTTTTACTACACATTGCCACGGTCATACCACTGACCAAGCCCCACTTTTACTACACATTGCCACGGTCATACCACTGACCAAGCCCCACTTTTACTACACATTGCCACGGTCATACCACTGACCAAGCCCCACTTTTACTACACATTGCCACGGTCATACCACTGACCAAGCCCCACTTTTACTACACATTGCCACGGTCATACCACTGACCAAGCCCCACTATTACTACACATTGCCACGGTCATACCACTGACCAAGCCCCACTATTACTACACATTGCCACGGTCATACCACTGACCAAGCCCCACTTTTACTACACATTGCCACGGTCATACCACTGACCAAGCCCCACTATTACTACACATTGCCACGGTCATACCACTGACCAAGCCCCACTTATACTACACATTGCCACGGTCATACCACTGACCAAGCCCACTATTACTACACATTGCCACGGTCATACCACTGACCAAGCCCCACTTTTACTACACATTGCCACGGTCATACCACTGACCAAGCCCCACTTTTACTACACATTGCCACGGTCATACCACTGACCAAGCCCCACTTTTACTACACATTGCCACGGTCATACCACTGACCAAGCCCCACTTTTACTACACATTGCCACGGTCATACCACTGACCAAGCCCCACTTTTACTACACATTGCCACGGTCATACCACTGACCAAGCCCCACTTTTACTACACATTGCCACGGTCATACCACTGACCAAGCCCCACTTTTACTACACATTGCCACGGTCATACCACTGACCAAGCCCCACTTTTACTACACATTGCCACGGTCATACCACTGACCAAGCCCCACTTTTACTACACATTGCCACGGTCATACCACTGACCAAGCCCCACTTTTACTACACATTGCCACGGTCATACCACTGACCAAGCCCCACTTTTACTACACATTGCCACGGTCATACCACTGACCAAGCCCCACTATTACTACACATTGCCACGGTCATACCACTGACCAAGCCCCACTATTACTACACATTGCCACGGTCATACCACTGACCAAGCCCCACTATTACTACACATTGCCACGGTCATACCACTGACCAAGCCCCACTTTTACTACACATTGCCACGGTCATACCACTGACCAAGCCCACTATTACTACACATTGCCACGGTCATACCACTGACCAAGCCCCACTATTACTACACATTGCCACGGTCATACCACTGACCAAGCCCCACTTTTACTACACATTGCCACGGTCATACCACTGACCAAGCCCCACTATTACTACACATTGCCACGGTCATACCACTGACCAAGCCCCACTATTACTACACATTGCCACGGTCATACCACTGACCAAGCCCCACTTTACTACACATTGCCACGGTCATACCACTGACCAAGCCCCACTATTACTACACATTGCCACGGTCATACCACTGACCAAGCCCCACTATTACTACACATTGCCACGGTCATACCACTGACCAAGCCCACTATTACTACACATTGCCACGGTCATACCACTGACCAAGCCCCACTATTACTACACATTGCCACGGTCATACCACTGACCAAGCCCCACTTTTACTACACATTGCCACGGTATACCACTGACCAAGCCCCACTTTTACTACACATTGCCACGGTCATACCACTGACCAAGCCCCACTTTTACTACACATTGCCACGGTCATACCACTGACCAAGCCCCACTTTTACTACACATTGCCACGGTCATACCACTGACCAAGCCCCACTATTACTACACATTGCCACGGTCATACCACTGACCAAGCCCCACTATTACTACACATTGCCACGGTCATACCACTGACCAAGCCCCACTTTTACTACACATTGCCACGGTCATACCACTGACCAAGCCCCACTTTTACTACACATTGCCACGGTCATACCACTGACCAAGCCCCACTATTACTACACATTGCCACGGTCATACCACTGACCAAGCCCCACTTTTACTACACATTGCCACGGTCATACCACTGACCAAGCCCCACTTTTACTACACATTGCCACGGTCATACCACTGACCAAGCCCCACTTTTACTACACATTGCCACGGTCATACCACTGACCAAGCCCCACTATTACTACACATTGCCACGGTCATACCACTGACCAAGCCCCACTTTTACTGGCCACTGCTACAGCCTGCTTTTTTATTTTTTTATTTAATCACGCAATGGACCTAATTGCATTTTGTGTAGCCTAGTGCAAAGAGGCGTTGTGTGTGTGTGTGTGTGCCTGTGTGTGTGTGTTGTGTTTTCAGTGACCCAACCTTATCTCCCGCAGGATATCATTCAGCTGCATATCAGCTGCCCCTCGGACAAAGAGGAGGAGAAGTCCTCCAAAGACGAGTATGAGAACGAGGAGAAGGAGAAGAAGGACAAGAGCATGCGGAGAAACCTCTCCCGTGGTGAGCCGCCTCTTTCTTTTCTTTTTTTTATTCCTTCCTCCCTCTCTCTCTCTCTCTCTCTCCCTCTCTCCCTCCCTTCCTCTCTCCCTCTCTCTCCCTCCCTCTCTCCCTTCCTCCCTCTCTCCCTCTCTCTCCCTCCCTCTCTCCCTTCCTCCCTCTCTCCCTCTCTCTCCCTCCCTCTCTCCCTTCCTCCCTCTCTCCCTCTCTCTCCCTCCCTCTCTCCCTTCCTCCCTCTCTCCCTCTCTCTCCCTCCCTCTCTCCCTTCCTCCCTCTCTCCCTCTCTCTCCCTCCCTCTCTCCCTTCCTCCCTCCCTCTCTCCCTTCCTCCCTCTCTCTCTCTCTCTCCCTCCCTCTCTCCCTCCCTCTCTCCCTCCCTCTCTCTCTCTCTCTCTCCCTCCCTCTCTCCCTTCCTCCCTCTCTCTCTCTCTCTCTCTCCCTCCCTCCCTCTCTCCCTTCCTCCCTCTCTCTCTCCCTCCCTCCCTCTCTCTCTCTCTCTCCCTCCCTCTCTCCCTTCCTCCCTCTCTCTCTCTCTCTCTCTCTCCCTCCCTCTCTCCCTTCCTCCCTCTCTCTCTCTCTCTCTCTCAGTGACGCTCATGCGCCAGTGTGTTTTATTTTCATCTCGCAAAACAATTTCCGTCATCACTTAATCAT
>NW_027468654.1:20000-30000 GCF_046254945.1 Alosa pseudoharengus
GGGGAAATGGGGTGGAGGGGGGGTGTTGCTCAGTTTGCATTTTTCCCCCCCTTTTTTTCCTTCAACTTTGTGTTGCTGGGTTTTATCGCTCCTTGGGGGTGGAAGCTCCTTTTCCCCACCCCCACCCCCACCCCTACCCCACCCGTCCCATGTAGCCCTTGTCCCCTACCTTACCCCTACCCCTTACACACACCCCTCCCCTACCTTACCCCTACCCCTTACACACACCCCTCCCCTACCTTACCCCTACCCCTTACACACACCCCTCCCTACCCTCTTCCCCACCCCCCACCCCCAGTAACCTCTAGCATTTCTCTCCAATGCAACCCAACAGACTTTCCACTGAAGGCTATTCCTCTAGTTCTCAAAAGAGGAGGCAGATCTTTAGGTACTGGGTGTGATGTGTGTTGTCATGCCCGTTTTCTGTGGTTATCTATTAATGATTTGTTTGGTTGGTTTTTTTCTCGTGTGTGTGTGTTTATTTCTGTTGGTTTGTTGTCCCCCCCCCCCCCCCTGCTTGGCGATGGCTCTGCGCACCGTGGGGCTTAACAGGCCCATGCATGGCTGCTTCGTGGGGGCGTTTATTCCCTCACTTTTATTTATTTATTTAGCCTTTTCACTCACTCCTCTGGGGACAATAGCCATCACCCCTGCTGCACACAGCATCACTGGGGTGCACGTGTGTGTGTGTGTGTGTGTGTGTGTGTGTGTGTGTATGTGCACATTTTGTGTGTGTGTGTGTGTGTGTGCGCACATCTTGAATTTCCCCTGGAGATCAATAAAGTATCTATCTATCTATCTAGATAGATCTATCTACATTTGTGTGTGTGTGCGTGTGCGTGTGTGCGTGCGTGCGTGCGCTGGTAGACGGGTGCTTGTTGCCATGGTGGAGGTTGCTCGGCCGCGCTGCTCCTCTGAGCCCCGGTGGCTCAGTGCTGATGGACAGGCTGCGGCATGAGGCCCTCCCATCCCGTCCCCCTGCTGTGGGGTCACTGGGCCGGCCCGGTTCATCCCGCTCAGCTGTTCGCTCATGTTCCGCACTGTTTCAGCAGTATGGCTTGATGGGAGGGAGTTTGCTCACAACACAGATTATCTTTGGAGTAGGGAAGCACAACTCGTGATTTTTTCCCCAGTGATTTTTCAAAAAAGCAGAACATTTTCAAACTCATTGTGGCTGATTACCAAACTAGACATTTTTTTTATTATTACATCAACCTCTCTTGTATTAGAAGGAACTTAGTATTCTTAGTTAATACTTATTTTTCTTAGTGTTTGAGTGTTAGAGGGGTTTTTTTGTGCGTGTGTGACTGTGTGTGAAAGGTGTGTGACTGTGTGTGAAAAGTAGAGGTGGGGGGGGTGGGCTAGGGTTGGGGGGAAGTTGAAGGGGGCTCGGGAAGTGGGGAATGGGTGCAGGGAGGGACTGGGATGTTGTTAGAATGAGGGAGGACTGGGAGGTTTTGGGGTTGGTGTTATGAGGGAAGCATGAAATGTTGGAGGGAAATCAACTTTTGGAGTTCTCTCTTGTTTAGAGAGAAATGTAATTTAAAAACTGCTGTTATTTTCCCTCTGCAAGTATTTAGTTTGAATGGTATCTTCAGTTGTAAGGTGCTGACCCTAATAATTTCATACAATAAAAAAATAATTATTATTCTTAGTGTGACACATCGGTATACAAACATAAGATATTTCTTTTTATTATATCCTAAATGCATCTTTTAACTAATGTAGATATTCATTCATAAAAAAAAGAATTAATGAAATGTAACATTTTGTAGATTTTTTTAAACTAGTGTTAACGCGTTTGTATGAAGCTTCTCAGAGACCTTATCGGGCAGACACATTTTGCAGAAATATTCCGATCTGCCGATTTAATAACTAAAGTTTCTTTCGGCTGATGTCATCATTGTGCCGTCACTATTGTCTCCGTTGTGTGCAGTGTGAGGAGTGTGTGTGGAGTGTGCGGCTTTAGGCTTGCAGTTAAGACAGGAAGGTGAAGAGGTTTTGAGGTTGGGCTTTAGGCTTGCAGTTAAGACAGGAAGGTGAAGAGGTTTTGAGGTTGGGCTTTAGGCTTGCAGTTAAGACAGGAAGGTGAAGAGGTTTTGAGGTTGGGCTTTAGGCTTGCAGTTAAGACAGGAAGGTGAAGAGGTTTTGAGGTTGGGCTGCCGCCTGCAGCTTAGAGTAGTGGATTGAGAAACAGCGCAGCCTACTGCATGAGAAGTGATAGTGCATCCCCTCTTACGAATGCACAGTATTGAAACAAGCTGTTTCAAATGACATAATCTAGATGTATTGATGGTAGTATTACCATTAAAGTATTGCCATATAACTAGGAGCTTATCATGTTATGTTTTATTTTTTAAAGAGACTTGATTAGCATTTCAGATTGTGAGATGGTTTCCAGGGGGACGAGGAGGAAGACATGTTGTGAAGAAGGAAATATCTCTGTTCATCTACCTTCCCCTCTCTGTACTCTCCTCCCCTCCCTCCCTCTCTCTCACTCATCCCTCTTTCTCTCTCTCTCTCTATTTCCCACTGTCATCTGCATAGTGAGAACCACCCTTCCCTAAAATAGGCCGCACAGCTCGCTTAAAATAGCTCATCCATTAATTACAGCCGCACTGAAAAAATCATCAGACACTGCCACCTTTAAAATAAAAGGAAAAAAAAACAGAAAAGAAAGCAATGCAGGAAGACAGAAAGAGAGAAATCAAAATAGCCAGAGAAACACACACCGCTCACGATATGCCAAGAGTATTTTTCGCCCCTCTCCAATCTTGGAGATTCTCCTGTTCCGTTGTGTTTTTTTAGCTCAATTTGAGCACATCCCACACGCCGTCTCCTCCTTGTCTGTCACCTCGCAGTGCCAGGGGAGCCAGCCGCAGATATCAAGCCATCGGAGCCACAGCAGCAGGCATGCACCAATACGCTCATTCGCTCTCAACGTTTCTTTCTCTTCAACTTTTCCTCTCTCCATTTCTCTCTCTCCCTCCCTCCCTCTCTCTCTCTCCCTCCCTCTGTCCCTCCGACTGCAGAAGTACTAAAGCACAGACAATTGGAACCAAAAGTCAGACAAAATGTGGACTTTGTCCTGGTCCTTCTGCAGCCATGTTGCGCTAATGAGAAGGGACTCATCGGGATTGCTGCTGCTGTGTACAGTACTGCAGGAACATGCTTTGTTGAGTCCCTGGTGATGGGAAATAAATTCAGAGCTTATTATTCACTAAATATGGCACCTTCCTCTCTTTGAACAAGCCAGAAAGTGCATCAAGTGTGAAATGGTACCATTTCCTAAATGGCTAGTCCAGACAAATTGATCTGTTTGTGTTGTAGCGAGAGTCACCATTAGATGACAGGAGCTTCTACATCAAGGCTTGTGTGTTTAGATACACATTTCCTTTCAACAGTAGTAGAGTCTACATTACATGTTAGATATTCTTAAAATATAGCGTGTGGGTGTCTACCTATGTTTCTAACTGTACGTTTCTGTGTTTAATGAACCTGAATTTGTGCGCTAACTTGGCATCAACATTTTTGATGTGGGAGTTTGTCTACTTGTGTGAGGTTGTGTGTGTGCCTTCTTGTTATGTGTTAGTATTTGTGTGTCTGTGTGTCAGATGGTGGTGGGATTGTGTATGTTGTCTTACTACTGTGTGAGGTGTCTGTGTGTTTGTAAATAAATTCTGTATTGTGTGTGTTGTACCGTCCACAGCTTGGGGTTCGTTAACAGTGTTGTCCATTTCCGTGTCTGGTTTGTCTTTTGGGAAATGTACCTTGTAAACTTGCCCCTGGACTTGCATCACACCAGTTCTAACTGCATGTGTGTGTAATGTATGTGTGTGTGTGTGTGTAGGTGTGTGACTTGGAGTGATCTAGAAGCTGATGGGAATACTGCGTGTGTGTGTGTGTTTGCACATGTGCTGGGATGTCTGCATTTCTTGGATTGTTATTTTTTGGCTTGGAATGGGGTGTTGGACAGAGCTGTTGGTATTTGTGCTGAATGCTTCACTCCTCCTGTAAGCCCCAAAGAGATGAGAAGAGATGAGTGTGTTTTTGTCTGTAATCAACATGCTCTTTACTCTTCTCCTCCCCTCTTTCATTTTCTCTCTTCTTTGCACCCTCTCTTTCCTTTGCTATTCTGCCTCTCTCTCTCTATCTCTCTCTCTCTCTCTCTCTCTCTCTGTGTCAAACACCCCACATTCTGTCTTTCTTTTTTGTTCTTCATCATGTCCTTTCTTTGCTCTGATTCTGTTCCTTCACCACACATTTGGATTTGTCTCCACTTGGAATCTTTGTTTCTCTGTAACATCATACGTCTGTCTTTATCTGTTACTTCATCTATGTCAACATTTTTCTTTCTCTCTCTCTCTCTCTCTCCACCTTGCCTCCTTTCACTCTGTTGTTCTATCTATCATTCACTCTGTTGTTCTATCTATCATTCTATCTGTTGTTCTATCCATCATTCTATCTGTTGTTCTATCTATCATTCTATCTGTTGTTCTATCCATCATTCTATCTGTTGTTCTATCCATCATTCTATCTGTTGTTCTATCTATCATTCTATCTGTTGTTCTATCTATCATTCTATCTGTTGTTCTATCTATCATTCTATCTGTTGTTCTATCTATCATTCTATCTGTTGTTCTATCCATCATTCTATCTGTTGTTCTATCCATCATTCTATCTGTTGTTCTATCTATCATTCTATCTGTTGTTCTATCTATCATTCTATCTGTTGTTCTATCCATCATTCTATCTGTTGTTCTATCCATCATTCTATCTGTTGTTCTATCTATCATTCTATCTGTTGTTCTATCTATCATTCTATCTGTTGTTCTATCTATCATTCTATCTGTTGTTCTATCTATCATTCTATCTGTTGTTCTATCCATCATTCTATCTGTTGTTCTATCCATCATTCTATCTGTTGTTCTATCTATCATTCTATCTGTTGTTCTATCCATCATTCTATCTGTTGTTCTATCCATCATTCTATCTGTTGTTCTATCCATCATTCTATCTGTTGTTCTATCTATCATTCTATCTGTTGTTCTATCCATCATTCTATCTGTTGTTCTATCCATCATTCTATCTGTTGTTCTATCCATCATTCTATCTGTTGTTCTATCTATCATTCTATCTGTTGTTCTATCCATCATTCTATCTGTTGTTCTATCCATCATTCTATCTGTTTGTTTTTCTTCTCACTTTCTTTTACTCTTCTCCATTGTCTCTTTCTCTCACCTTCCCCCTCTCCCTCTCTCTCTCACTCTCACTCCCCCCTCTCCCTCTCTCTCTCTCTCTCTCTCTCTCTCTCTCTCTACCCTCTCTCTCTCTATCTCTTCCTCCCCCATTCTTTCTCTCTCTCTCTCTCTCTCCCTTGTCCCCCCTTCTCTCTCTCTTTCTCTCTCTCTTCACCCTCTCTCTCTCTATCTCTTCATCCCCCCATTCTCTCTCTCTCTCTCTCTCTCTCCCTTGTCCCCCCTTCTCTCTCTCTCTCTCTCTCTCTCTCTCTCTCTCTCTCTCCGTCAGGGGGAACCGTGAGAGCTCGAGCAGGGCCTCGAGCAGCCGGCAGAGCAGCACAGACAGCGACATGAAGTGTCTGGAGCCGCGGCCGTGGAGCAGCACCGACTCGGACAGCTCCAACCGCACGCTGCGGCCGCCCGTCACCAAGGCCAGCAGCTTCTCGGGCATCTCCATCTTGACGCGCGGGGACAGCCTGGGCAGTGCCAAGGGCTCCCAGGGCAGCGCAAGGGGCTCCCGCAACGGTACCCAACACCAGCCTGCCCTCTTGCCCCCCCGCCACACTCACTACTTGGACACATTTTTATGTTTAACAAATGCTCCTGGTGCGCTCAGTATGTCATAGGACACTTAGGACTTGGCTGCGTAGTGTTTATGTAGCTTAAACAAGGTGATTTAAGGTGGTTTTCCATCTTACATGTATATTCACATGATCTGATCAGACCAATGCACGTGGAAGCATCAAGAAAGAGAATAGACCTCTGCCTACACAAAGAACCCAAACTTGCCATTTTTGCCCATATAAGAAGATCTACATCTCCTTATATGGGCAAAGATAACAGCTCTTAGGTAATTTTTTATAGGTGAACATCAGAGGTATGTTAAGGCGAGACACGGCAGGTGAAAACATCGTTTTTTCATGCACTGGTCAATTTCGAGATTTTGGGCTAATTTGCTACCTTAGCATGTATTCTTTCACACTACTACAACAACTAAGCCCGATTTACACATTTAGGTGTTTATTTCATTACATTTTGTCTACTCGCGCCTGTATATTTCTCCTAAATTCACCAAAAGTTAGTCTTCTAACGTTTCATGCTCTACCGCGACCGTGATACAAAACATAACATGTGTAGTACCGTTGGAAAGCTCTGTTTTTCCTGCATGACGTTGTGCTATCCAAATATGGACACTTCCTTTGTAACCGCAACCAATCGCGAAAGTTCAAAGGCGAGTCTAGGCTGAGAACGGAATCTCTTGGCTGTGTTCCAAGGCTGTTTTCTCAAATTGAGTTTTTATCATTTTCCAGTAGAAACATCTCAGCCTATGTAGCACCTATGTACACCAAACTTTCCAGATATACACTTAGCAGTATTCTGAAGATATTTACAGAGGGATGTGTTAATAAATCATTCCTGGCCTGATTTATGTGACATTTTAATCAAAAATATAAGGCAAAAATCGATTTTTTAAGGCTATGGACAGTATATTCTGATTTCCTGGGTAATGAAAGCAGATATCCTGAAATCCCTCTGTAATTTTATTTTTATCTTGTATGCAAACAAAATGAAAGAATAATTTTGTACCAGGCTTTATCATATGTTCAGATCTATCTACCGAAAATATATGCAAATTTGCGCATATTTAATGAGATAATGCCTAATTTGCATAATTAAACATTCAAATTTCAAAAACTTGTAATACATTTTTTGTTCATACTTGTGTAAGTAATCAACTGAGGAAGTTTCATGGTGATGTCTTTTATTTAAAAATTTTACCCTATTCACCTGTAGTGTCTCGCCTTAATCATTTGATTTGGAAAATCTCATCTTAACATCTTACAAAATCGTAAAAAGTTCTCATATGCTCTGTATGGATGCTGTGCAGTCCTGGCACGACTTGATTATTGTCCCAACTTGTCACAGTACTCTTTCAAGGAGAAACAGCGGCAGGTGTGCAGTAGCAGTGACCCGCCTCTCTCTCTCTCTCTCTCTCTCTCTCTCTCTCTCTCTCTCTCTCTCTCTCTCTCTCTCTCTCTCTCTCTCTCCTGCCAGCGCTCCCCCCGGCCACCCTGGACGTGTGCCCCCCGGCGGCCGCTCCACAGACGGCCCGCAGCCTGCTGCCCTGCCCGTCCAACCCGCCCCAGCAGCAGAGCCAGCCGCCCCCTCCCCCACCCCAGCAGGCCCTGCTGCCCACGCCCCCCCAGCACCCCATGGGCAACCACATGATGGGCCAGGTGGGCGTATGGGCCTCCGTGGGTCAGGGGGTGGGAGCTGGGCTAGTTACACCTTGGAACTTGTTTGTTAATTCCTCCTCTACCTTCAGTTTTAAGCTGCTTTCAAGTAAATGTTATTATTTACTTTTTCCCTTTCGTTAGCTACCAAATAATAACAACCTCTCTTTCACCCTTCCCTCTCTTCTGCGCCTTCTCCTTTGCTGCTGCCTCCCTCTACCTTTGGGCTGTCCTCTTCTCTTCTCTTCTCTCCTGTCCTCTTCTCTTCTCTCCTGTCCTCTTCTCTTCTCTCCTGTCCTCTTCTCTTCTCTCCATTTCTTCACCTTTTCTTTCCTCTTCTCTCCTTTTTCTCTTTCTTATTTACATGTCTGTCTCAATCCTTCCCCCTCACTCACTTCTTTGCTTGTTCTATCTCTCCCTCTCTCTCTCCCTCATCCCTCCCTCTCTCCCTCATGCCTCCCTCTCTCCCTCATCCCTCTCTCTCTCCCTCTCTCAGCCGGTGGGTGCTCTGCAGCCCTCTCCACAGCCTGTCTCCTACTCCAGCCCTTCCTGTCCCCAGGTCCTCCTGCCCGTCTCTCCTCCTCAGCAGTACAACATGGTACTCCTCTCTCTTCTCCTCTCTTCTCCTCTCTCTTCTCCTCTCTCTTCTCTCTTCTCCTCTCTTCTCCTCTCTCTTCTCTCTCTTCTCTCTTCTCCTCGCTCTTCTCCTCTCTTCTCCTCTCTTCTCCTCTCTCTTCTCTCTCTTCTCCTCTCTCTTCTCTCTCTTCTCTCTTCTCCTCGCTCTTCTCCACTCTTCTCCTCTCTTCTCCTCTCTCTTCTCTCTCTTCTCCTCTCTCTTCTCCACTCTTCTCCACTCTTCTCTCTCTTCTCCTCTCTTCTCCTCTCTCTTCTCCTCTCTCTTCTCCTCTCTCTTCTCCTCTCTCCTCTCCTCTCTCTTCTCCTCTCTCTTCTCCTCTCTCCTCTCCTCTCTCTTCTCCTCTCTTCTCCTCTCTCCTCTCCTCTCTCTTCTCCTCTCTTCTCCTCTCTCTTCTCCTCTCTATTCTCCTCTCTCTTCTCCTCTCTTCTCCTCTCTCTTCTCCTCTCCTCTCCTCTCTCTTCTCCTCTCTCTTCTCCTCTCTCTTCTCCTCTTTTCTCATCTCTTCTCCTCTCTCTTCTCCTTTCTTCTCCTCTCTTCTCCTCTCTCTTCTCCTCTCCTCTCTTCTCCTCTCTCTTCTCCTCTCTTCTCTCTCTTCTCCTCTCTTCTCCTCTCTCTTCTCATCTCCTCTCCTCTCTCCTCTCTTCTCCTTTCTCTTCTCCTCTCCTCTCCTCTCTCCTCTCCTCTCTCCTCTCTCTTCTCCTCTCTCTTCTCCTCTCTTCTCGTCTCTTCTCTCTCTTCTCTTCTCCTCTCTCACTCCTCTCTCTCCTCTTTTCTCCTCTTCTCTCTCTCTCTCTCTCTCTCTCTCTCTCTCTCTCTCTCTCTCTCTCTCTCTCTCTCTCTCTCTCTCTCTAACCACTCAGCTTCCCATCACAAACAAGTAAGGTAACTGGCAGTGAGGTTGGGGTGCCGTACACCACATTGTCCTTCCTCCAATTCTTTTGAAACAGAGATGGACGTTATCTAGCATGAGTTAATTCATGTCACTGTGTGATTCTTGTGATTCTTGTGCCACGTGATGTGTCAGGTGTCTGTAGATGATATAGGATCAGTTGTTTAGGTTGTGCTAAAATAAAACGCAACAAGTATACATGTAGGTTGTTTTATGAAGATGGTTATGGTTACAGTATTTAGTATGCTATAGTGACCAGTATGTAATAGTACTGTAATGTCTCCGTTCTTCCATCCTTCCCTGTTGCCAGGGTGACGAGCTGACTCCTCAGTTTGGCCAGATGACCCTAAGCCGCCAGGGCTCCAGCGAGAACCCAGAGGGGCCGCCCATGTACCAGACGGCGCCGGCCGTCCTGTCCCAGCACCCCCCGCCCCAGACCGGCTACATCATGGCAGCTCCCGCGGGCCAACCCATGGCCCCTCCCTCCGGCTACCAGCCCAGCGGCGCCCACTCCCATCCTCCGCCGCCCCCCCCTCCGCCCGCTCAGCCCGTCATGCAGGCTCCGCCTCCCCCGCAGGGCTACATGCAGGCCCCTCCCCCTCAGCAGGTAAGAAGCTTTAGGTGATAAGAAGACGGACATAATACGTTTTTAGAGCCTCTATGGCTGTGACTATGTTTACACAACGTACAGTATGTTAGCTGGTGCAGTATAGAGCACTCACCTATTTTGCCCATGCCCTATTACCCCCCCCCCCCCCCCCCTTAAGTCTATGTGCCAATTAATATAATATAATTGGCGGATCCCGGATAAAAACTTAACCTCCCCTCCAAAAGGGTATCTAAATTTTCTTTGTACCAAGAATGACACTGTTTAGTGTTGTAATGCTGTGTGTACAAAACTGCATGAAGCAACTAGTGGAATATAGTTTCGGAACTAGAGAAGGTCTAAAGGTAATTTGTTTCTGTCTTGAGTTTTCTCCCTAAATGGTTTCTGTAGTAG
>NW_027468654.1:32500-37500 GCF_046254945.1 Alosa pseudoharengus
ACGAAACCTTGCATCTTGTAAGACATAATGCATTTAAAATAATCTCCAGTCTCTTCCTCCCATCAGCTGGTATCCAGACTATGATGCCCAGTCAACAGCCAGCATACCAGAGCATGATGGGGGTGCAGCAGCCTCAGAACGCCGGCATGATGAACTCCCAGAGAGCCAACATGGGAGGCCAGATGCAGGGCCAGATGCAGGGTCAGATGCAGGGGCAGATGCAAGGGCAGATGCAAGGTCAAATGCAAGGGCAGATGCAAGGTCAGATGCAAGGCATGATGGTCCAGTATCCGCCAATGCCCTCCTATCAGGTATGTGCTCTCAGACCAATGGTTGTTAGAATCTTTGTGAGATCCATGGCTTGATGAATGTGTTGGAATGGAATCGGAATTGTGATGCAGTGGCGCCATGGTAACCAGTGGTGTTCCTTGCGGCAGGTGCCCGTGGCCAATGAGAGCCAGCCGGTGGTGCAGCAGCAGTACCAGCAGCCAGTGATGGTTCCTGCCACGCAGTCGGTGCAGGGGCCCATGCCAGGCACGGCCATGCCAGTCTACTACAGCGTCCTCACACCCACTCAACAGAACAGCACAAGGTCAGCCTTGCCCTCTCTCTTCTGATCCCACACACACACACACACACTTACACGCACACACACACTTACACGCACACACACACTCACACGCACACACACACTTACACGCACACACACACACACTTACACGCACACACACACTTACACGCACACACACACTTACATGCACACACACACTCACACGCACACACACACTTACACGCACACACACACACACTTACACGCACACACACACACACACTTACACGCACACACACACTTACACGCACACACACACTCACACGCACACACACACTCACACGCACACACACACACACACGCACACACACACACACACACACTTACACGTACACACACACACGCACACACATTCACATGTGTAGCCATCCACACACACACTCGCACACACTCGCACACACGCACACACTCGCACACACACACACACACACACACACAGCTGCACAAGGTCAGGTACTATGGATTTTGGCCACTCATGCATTTATAGTCCAAGGCCAAGACAGCACATGACTAGGCAAGTCAAAACCCACACACAATGTCATACATGTGCTAGACCTCATATAGCACAGCATATAACTAATGCTATCAACTCATGTAAAAGTTTCAGTAATTCCTATTAACAATGTTTACCGTGTGTGTGTGTGTGTGTGTGTGTGTGTGTGTGTGTGTGTGTGTGTTACAGTCCGTCAGTGGGCTACCTGCAGCCAGCCAGCTCTGAGCAGTACCAGATCACCCAGTCCCCTGCGCCATGCAACCCCCAGCAGATGCAGCAGCAATATTCAGGTGAACATCTCTGGCTGCTACTATAGCAGCAATATTCAGGTGAACATCTCTGGCTGCTACTATAGCAGCAATATCCAGGTGAAGATCTCTGTCTGGTACTAGTATCTAGGTCATAATTATCCATTACCACTAGACTACTCTGTATATCGTTCAGAGATGCCTCAGAGATCCTCAGAGTTCTCTCAAAATAGTTAATTTATACTGTGTGTGTGTGTGTGTGTGTGTGTGTGAGTGAGTGAGAGAGAGAAGTGCTGTTCTGTGGCAGCTATAATTGGTAGCCAGTAGGGATGTCCGATATTGGCTTTTTTGCCGATATCCGATATGCCGATATTGTCCAACTCTCAAATTTCGATTCCGATATCAGCCGATACCGATGTCGATATGTGGGTTATTTTTCCTCAAAACTAATTTAGGTAACATCACATATCTCCTGTTGTGGAATTAACACAACATGCTTAATGTTATTGTGATGCCCCACTGGATGCATTCTTGAATGCAACAAGGCTTTCCAAATGTTAACATTGTCTGTGCAAAATAAGAAAAATACTTCAACTTAATTTAGGGAAAAAGTGCCATGTTTATTTTTTATTTTTTAATTGTCTCAAACAACAGTTTGGATTACACTCTCCCTGAGATAATCTTGACAATGCCCACAACAAATAGGGCAAATTTGACTTCTTCACAAATGATAAAACATTGTACCTGAACAACTATGTGCAACATAGCAGAATGTAAAGCCAACCAAAATAACAGGCGTAGTGTATGACAGGCTACCCTTTTTCTGTGTTAAATGAGCCTGCATTTGTAGGATGCTTCATGAACTGTTTCTTTAACTAAAACTCAATCACCTTAATTGAATGAATGCACAAATATGAGTCAATTACAATGTGGCAAGCAACTATACTGCACAATTTTGAAAACATTTGTTTGAGCTACAAAAAATACTTCAGGCTTGAGGTGAAGTACATAACGGGCCATACCCACAATCAGGCTTGGAATTTCACCATTTTAGGGGCAAGGCCACTTGGCCTTCAGTTGGGCATATTTGGTGGGGGGCACAAAGGCCACATGTCAGGGCACCAAGGCCAAAGTTAACTATACAGTAGTAGGCTATAAAAATGATCAAAGTTGTATTCACTGCAGTAGACCTGCATCACTGTATACAAAAACATAAAACATGACATATTACATATAACTGTAAATCATCTGATCATCTAATATTTTCAGATATCTAGGCTATATTCAACATTTATTTTATATTTGGCCTGTTATGAAATCATGTATTGAACAATTTAAGCACAGCTCAGCTTTAAGAAACTCAAATAGCCTAGATGTATGCTTAGCATTTTGTGATCATTAAGGCTACTTTCACAAACTCTTACAGTCAGCTGTCCTCTGATTTACCGATATCTAGGCGACATTTGTAATATTTTGTTTTGTATTTGGCCCGTTATGAAATAATGTGGAACAATTTAAACACAGTGTAAAACTTAATCCCAAATTTGGAGACATCCATGTATGTTGAAATTTACTGCAAATTCAAAACGGGATTAGTCTGGAACGGCTAACTGTACAGGGGACTGATTTACACCTTTCTGTTCGGTAAGGTCTGCTGTTTATTCTGATATATGGTTTGTCATATGTTAAACGAAGGGTTCTGAAGTATTCCACCGATATGAATGGGTAGGGAGATGGATGCAAAACCTTCAGTAGAATTTATGATTGAATGATATTATTTACTTTTCTCGCGAACCGTTCACCACAGTAATTAGCGGCGAACATCGTTTGAAAGCTGAGAAAAAGCTCTTTCATGTGACACTTGTGATGTCTGTGTGATGAGTAGGCTACTTCGCGAGTAGTTCAACTGAGAAGAATGGGTTAATTTGGACGCACTTTCTTGCGCTGTCACTTTCTCCACTGCGTAATTTGGCCATAGGCTAAATATATATCGCTAGTAGGACGGCAAAGCAGAATATTTAAAGAAGGGGGCACCAAGGCCACCATGGCCTGTAAACCTCTGATTTTCAAAGGGGCGTCACGGCCAACTCAAGGGGCTACGACGGCCATGGCCAATTCCAAACCACAGACATAATGTGTAAACAGAGCGAGCAAGTTTGTTACTGCAGCCACCCACGCTTGTTTGTATGCTTCAAGACGCAGCTTAATGAGGTCATCATATGTGCGCCGGTAAACGCTTCAGGAGCGCATAGGCACTATTTGGGTGTAACGCAAGCATTATTTTATCGGTTTTAAGGCAAAAAAAATCCGATAACGATATTAACAGATATTAAATTTTTATGCTAATATCGGGCCGATAATATCGGTGGGCCGATATTATCGGACATCTCTAGTAGCCAGGTGTCACCTTTACCCCTAATGTGCACATCATGATGTTAAACTTTGCTGTTATTAGACACTCTTAAGCTACATTTGGATCTTGTCATAATATTTATCCTACTTTTTAATCCAAATAAATAATTGAGATGCGTGTGTGTGTGTGTGTGTGTGTGTGTGTGTGTGTGTGTGTGTGTGTGTGTGTGTGTGTGTGTGTGTGTGTGTGTGTGTGTGTGTGTGTGTGTGTGTGTGTGTGTGTGTGTGTGTGTGTGTGTGTGTGTGTGTGTGTGTGCGTGTGTGTGTCTATCAGGTGTACCACCTCCTGGTCCTGGGGTCATGGTGATGCAACTGAGTGTTCCAAATGGACCCCAGCCCACCCAGAATCCCCCCATGGTCCAGTGGAATCCCTGCAAGTACTACAGCCTGGAGCAACGACCCAGCAAGCCTGGGGAGCTCTACAAGCCTGACTCCAGTCCACAGGTGACACACACACACACACACACAGACAGACAGACACACACACACACACACAGACAGACACACACACAGACAGACACACACACAGACAGACACACACAGACAGACAGACAGACACACACACACACACACACACACACACACACACACACACACACACACACACAGCCGGAGACACATGGAGACTCATACTGTACACATCATGCTTCTACACTGCATATCAGCTACTATGACACTTTGATTTTGTTTTTGCTCACTTCAAAGCTCCTCTCTTAGATGTAGTAATCATTTATTTCAGTCATTCTTTCCCCCCCAGAATAAATCCATCTAACAATAAATACATTATGACAACATTATATTGCTAAAAAAATGAATTGGTCATCAAGGCATAGTTTAAAAACAATAGCTTATTTTACATGCACGGCCGCTGTACATAACGTATTTTAAACAGACAACCTGTTTAGCCAATCTACAGACATGTACTTACAGTGATGGCCAAAAGTGTTGGCACCCATGCTAAAGTTGACTGAAAAGAGGAATATAAAATCATCTTTTGGAAATTGATCTTAATGCCTTAAGTGAAAAATGAGGAAATATCTAACCTTTAAGGACACCAATTTTCTTAGTGAATGAATAATGTATCATAAATAAATAAATGTTCTTCCTTAAAATACAGGGGTCATAAGTATTGACACCCCTATGTTAAATTCCCATAGAGACAGGCAGATTTTTATTTTTAAAGGCCAGTTATTTCATGGATCCAGAATACTGTGCATCCTGATAAAGTTACCTTGGC
>NW_027468655.1:5000-27500 GCF_046254945.1 Alosa pseudoharengus
GGCCAATCAAGTCGTGTATAGAGTTGTTAGGCAGGCTTAACATAATGATTGATGGCAGAGTTGCAACGGTTTGGCTTGAATTCACTGCTACTTGAAAACAAAGAAGATGGATGTTGCTTTTGGCCAACAGTGTGGCATGAGTTAAGCTTGTTTTAAGTTGGCAAAAGTTTGAACTAGCCAACTAGCTCCACTGGTGGGGAAATGCATGGGACTCAGCGCTGTCCTATTGCGTGCAGAGGGAATTTGAAACAGACAACCGATTATCTCGCCCCTCTGACTGAGCACTGCGAACGGTGAGTGATTTTAATGTGGGTCTGGCTCGTCAGGCTATATGTCCTCAGCAGGAGTAGACAACCCGGCATCAGAAAGTAAAAGAAAGTAGTCCTGCTGCCACAAATGTGTTCCAAACATCAACTTAAGCAGCTGGTCCTAACTGGCACAACTGTATAACCTGGTAGATCAGCTAATTAGTGATATCACCAGTACAGTCTTCATGGTCAGACGCAGTGTCCATTCTGACATCTGGGCTTGGATTCTGTTACTCTTTGGTCCCCCAGGTCACCACTCCTGGTCACCACTCCTGGTCACTTCCTCTTCCAGGTGTTTATCAGGCTGAGGCTGAGGCTGAGTTGTCCACTGGTAGCACCTGCAGCACAGGCAGTGTGTCTGAGGTGCTGTCCGTGGTACCAATCATCTCTCGGTGGGGTAGTATTGTACATTTAGGACCACGGCCAAGGCTTAGGGCGGTCAGTAAGGGAGTTCTCCATGGTGCTGAAGGACATCTGCTCAGCTCCATGGAGACCCAATGGCTGGCCATGACTCCACAACACAACCACACTATGCAGAACCTCTAAGGATGTTCTGTGAAGCTCTAACCTTTTGTAGGTTTAAAGAGGACAAGCTAGAGAGAGCCAACAGCATGGAAAATGGACAAAAAGAGTAAACACTTGTACACTTAATATTATTTATTGATTCCAAAGGCCAAAGGATAAGTGGTTTATAGTAGAGATTATTCAGAACTGATTGAATTTTAATGACAAGCTATTGTAATGCAGATGTGATGCCCAGACAGACATTTACGAGCTGCATGCATGACTTGCATCCAGACATCCCTGCTAGTTAGAGTGATGTTTTTAAACCTGCAACAGAAATGCCTCATCTTTTATAGACGACCGGAATGTATCAGACAATAAGAAGAATTCATGAAGTATGCCCCTATCAATCAACCTGGAGCTCTCAGTCAAGGCGTCGCTCTCCATTCTTCACATGGGCTGTCCAGATACAGGTTTGTCAGTTATGGCAGATGACACAACAACCGAAAGCTACCCATCATCCTCACAGTGTAAATGGCCAGGAGTGGAAAGAAGGCTGACGTGGGACATGAAATATTCCACTGACAAGGCGCCAGCGTCTGGAGATGAGTGCGTGATTGGTCTTCTGTTGGGGCATATGTGCCATTTTAAATGGATATGAAGGACTTTTTGTATCTTGGCAGGCTTGGGATTGTCCTTTGGTCTCAAGGCCAGGCTCTGATGTTGGACAGTTTGCTGTGGCTCATTTTGATCCAGTTTAGGTTGTCCTTGGATCCCACTGTGGGCCTCTAGGTGGAGTGATCCATGGTCAACTCTGTGTGTATATCTGTGTGTGTCTTAGTGTGTGTCTAGGTGCTTTAGATATGTGTTTGTGCATGCACATGCATTCCTGGGTGTGTGTGTGAGTGTGAGTGCGGGTCTCTGTGTGTGTGTGTGTGTGTTCCTGTGAGTGTTGCGCTTGTATGGAGTGAAAAGGCTTAATTCATCTTTAGCTTCATTAGCTCTTTGCACCATTTTGCCCCTGCAGTCACCACGGTAATAAAAGATTGTATCCTAGGGTGCTGAGACTCTTGTCTTCCTAACGTTGCGGGTGTCAAGGCAAATTAATGACACCATGACTCTCTCTCTTTCTCTCTTTCTCTCTCTCTCTCACTGTCTCTTGTGGTCTTACTTTTCATCTCATCCTCAGTCTCTCACTCTATTATGACCTCCTCTTTTCATCATGCTCCTGGTTGAAATGGTGGCTTTCATGTACTGAAGAATAGATGATCCTGTGGTTTTAGTGTCTTTGTGTGTGTGTGTGTGTGTGTGTGTGTGTGTGTGTGTGTGTGTGTGTGTGTGTGTGTGTGTGTGTGTGTGTGTGTGTGGGAGAGAGGGAGAGAGAGAGAGAGAGAGAGAGAGAAAGAAAGAGAGACACTCTTAAGGACAGACTGGAGGTGGTATAATCAAGGCTTTAGTGGTGCTAAAGATGAGTTAGTGGCAATCTATTCTGACGAGAACTCGAGAACTTCATAGCTTCTACCACCCAGAAATTGGCTAACTCATTCTAGTTTAGTTTGTTTTCAAACACTTTCCTCTTGTTTTAAGACTTTATTTTAACACTTTAATCCAAACTTAATTAGCCAACTAAATTCCCTTGTTTTTACAAGCAGAGATATTATGGGGAATAACAGCCACAATTCCCACCAAATGCATATTTTTTCTTAAAAAGTTACACTTCAAAATGCGATTCTGTCTGTTCTTTTAGAATATTCTATCTGAGCTGTGTTTGCTTTTCACATATTACACAGAAACGCACAGGTGCATATTAATATATATTACTGGAATCTTTCTCTCTTTCTGAGTATATGATTTGACTTGATGCTGGGCCACTTGATGGCAGCATGGGCTGTGATATAGGAGAGTTCTCAACGTCCTCTGTGTCTGTTGAGGACCTTCACTCTGACTCTGAGCCTGTCAGGGAACAGGCTGTACCTGACACTAGCCCGACCTAAAGCAACATTCAAGGTTACTACGCAGTATGGAAAACCTGGAAAAGTATGGAATTTGATTTTAGTAATTTCCAGGTCTGGATAAGTATGGAAAAAAGGGTATGGAGACATATGTGTGTTATCAGACTATTATATCTACAGTACTAATCACTTCACTCATGTCATAATGAACCATTCCTACTGCCGCGTAGCTTAACTGTCAGTCCACATCGTCAAGATACAATTATATGGGGCTCCTCAGAAACAGAAATTTTGAAATGGAAAATGTGTAGGAACCCTGAACACTATGCAACAATCTACTGCTTTTTGAAGCATGCTTTTATCAGGCAGCAAGTGGTTGTAGCCTCTAGCCATATCTCTTGATAGTATATGGTCATGTGCAGAATAGATAAACACATGTGGGCCAATTCCACGGAAAATTGACTTTTTGTCACATCCATAACGCCAGTGAAATGCCTTGGCATTTGTATGATGTGAATGATAACATTCATTTTTTGTGCATTTTTTTCTCATTTACAATCTTCAGCCAAAAATATCAAATGCTCAAATTTCATGTAATCATTCACATCATACCATACCATCACATTTTATTGGCGTTATGGATGTTAAAAAAATGTAATTTTCCATGGAGTTGCCCTGTGTCGTTCCCCTTAGTCATCCAGGATATGCACTATGCAGACAAAACAAAAAACACAGCATGACATTGTGATGGTGTCCATTTTTTTTTGCTGACCCTGAGGAACTGTGAGAAACGTTTCACTCGAGGCAGATATTTTATCAGATTTTTTGAGGAAGTGTTGAGGCAGATATTTTATCAGATTTTTTGAGAAAGTGTTGATCGCTGAGAGGCGTGTGGAGTTGTGCATTTGGGAGGTCACTATGGTGAAAAGCTGGAACCTAAACAACAGCCTGCCCCTCCGCCCCTCTGCCCCTCCACCCCTCACCCCCTCCACCCCTCTGCCCCTCCACCCCTCACCCCCTCCACCCCTCTGCCCCTCCACCCCTCACCCCCTCCACCCCTCTGCCCCTCCACCCCTCACCCCCTCCACCACTCCATGTTTTTCCCTCCTGGTGTCATAATTGGACAGGGCACAGTGTGGTGCCATGATGGGTGTCACCCTGGCAACCAACCATGTAACGCTGGAGGAATGAGGTTTATTAGCGGACCACAGCACACCTTGCCATCCTCCTCCTCCTCATCATCATCTTCTGCCTCTTCACCATCACCTTCGTCATCATCATATTAACAATATCATCACTTTCAGCACCACTATGCCAGTATTTGGTTTACTTTGAAGTCCTGTAGTGCAAATTAAAGTAAATTGTTTCTGGAGGGAAAACTTCCTGAAATGAAGTTGGACCATGTCTGAGCCCACTGTAATCAGCCACATAGCTACTAGTTCCATCTACCATCTTTAAGCTAAGAAAGAGCACAAAGCTACTGGGCAGTTCCAGCGTTATGGATGTGACAATTGGACTCATATTGGTAAACAAAATGCCTTAGAGTGGGGGCAAAATTAGTATCAGTGAATTAATTTGCATAAATTTTAATGCAACCTTTGTCCTCTGAATACTGAGAAATCCTCAAATTTCATATAATCAATTTCATCCTAAGAATACAAGGCATTTTATCAGCGTTATGGATGTGACATGAAATGGACACACTTTTGTGAGAGATTACAGGTTTTCTACAAACTCTGTGAATTTTTAAGGAAACTGCCGAAACTATGATATATGTAGCATGAAGGAGACTTGAATGAACACAAAAAGTGTGTTTTTGAAACTATGCGTCATTTTCGTAATGCATTATGTAGGAAAAACTGGCGTTATGGATGTGACGGTTTCACGTTATGGATGTGACGTGTCTGAACCAGTCCTCGACAACTACACAAAACACATAATTAAGTAGTGAATTTTGATATGAAACAATTGAAATAGTAATCATGAAAAACTAGCGATGAAATTATTGCTTCCTCAGTGCCCACTAAGATCCACAGGAAGAATCAGGACAAGTCATTTAAAATACAAAAAAGAAATGTATTTTTTTATTTTACCGTCATCAATTTTGGTCAGTGATTCCCGGGTTACTGAAACACCAGGGAACATGAAACTTGGTGGCCACTCCCCTAAATAACTAGCCCTACCTGAACCGTTGCACCCAAGATGATAACATATTTATGGTATGTTAGTCTCAAGAGCCCGCATCAACCTAACCCATACCCACTCATTTGTGATTTGCACACATAAAGTACATGCACGCGCACGTGCACACACGCACATGCACACACACGCACATGCACACACACACACACACACACGCACAGTCGCACACATATAGACTGGCAAGCACACACACACATAAACTCATACAGACAGGCAAGCACACACACACACACACACATGCACAAACACCCACCCACATGAATGCAGACACATAAACACACACACACACAGGCACGCATACGCATGTGCGCATGCAAACACACACACGCACACAAACACACATAAACACACAAACACAGGCACGCACATGCACACACACAGACACACACAGGGCCGGAGTGGGGCCACTTTTCAGCCGGGAGTTTCAGGCCCAAGACCGGCCCACTTTTTTAGTGGTGGTGGAAATTGGATAAATAAGGCAACATTTCAGCTCTTACTATCCTGTAGTTTTTATTATAGGCTAATATTCCACTATTCCACAAGGATAGGTTGATAAGTTAACAAAAACAGGAAGGAAGAAATAAAGCATTTGAAATGTATCCCACAACTCCACTAAGAGGCATATTGAACTACTGTATTGTTTACATGTTTTTTTCTGCATGGGTCAGCTATCAGCTGTTGTTTGGTGATTTGCTCCTTTACTACACCCACTTCTGAGCAAACAAGTCATATAGGTGGATTATGTAGCCTACTGCTGTCATAGCCTACTGTTCTTTCTTCCATAAAATAACTTTAATTCATATGGTTAACTCTATTATCCTTTCTACTTGTCCCTATAGTCATAGTTAATTTCGGGCTCATCATTTTCAGCGGGGGACTGGCTGATCTGCTGCTCAGGCTACTTTTGTTTTTAGGCCTATAGGCTACTGCATACACAGATCAAGCTTAAGTTTTGTTATCAATATTTGCATAATATTTGCAAAGTCTATGAATAGCCATATTGGATGATACCAAAATACTAATATTTTAATTAATTTAATATGTTACTTGCGAATAGGTTGACAAAGCTACAACGTCCAGTAGGTTATTAGCCCAATTACGCCGTTATAATCATGGCTATCTCTCTTTACCAGTTGCCACTTATGTCTGTCCTCTTCAAAACAAATTGGAAGCATGGCACATTTGGCAGCATTTCCCTCCAATACTTTTGTCTTTTTTACCTGGCCTTTTCAGTCCCTCATGGCATCTTTCTACCATCCATCCTCCCTGACGCTTATCACTACGGTAGGGCCGGCCCGGCTGGTATCTGAGAAAACTTTTTAGGAAAGACGGGCTATATGGACCAGGCAAGTCTGATGCTTTTTCTCTACGAAACTCCCCCTCGCTCGGTCTGAAGCTCTTTTCCTTTTCTTTGCATCTTCCGTCAAGGGTTTTCGCTGCTTCTTCGCCGGCTCTGCCATTATACACACGTTTGCAACAATCTCTAGCGTTTCGTTAGCCTGCCTCTGTGCTGTAAACTGATCGATCCTGCTTCGGTCGGCGGGTAGGATACACCGAACTTGCAAGTGGGATATTCTTCCTACAGGCAGTAGGGGCGGGCGAGAGAGCCTTCATTCGCCCCGTAATGAGTCATTTAACCATATACCGACTTACGAAGATGATTAATTAACACGAAAACGTTGCCTGGTGTCCCTTTAACTCTTCTTGGGAGGGGAGAACAACCCATGCAGAGGCTGCGGTGTTAGGCATAGAATGTGAACGTGTGTAGCCAATTTTAAGAGAAGATAGATTCACGTGACAAATGCCAATATTTTTCCCTCGACCGGCCCAAAAGTGAAGCGGCCCACCGGGAATTCTCCCGATTCTCCCGATTACCCACACCGGGCCTGGGCACACACACACACAGACACACACACACACACACTCATAAACAAAAGCAAACTCACATATGCACACATAACATCCTACATGCACATGAGTTGCAGGAGTAGGAGATGGAGACAAATTGACAAGCGTGATTTATTTTTGCGAAGAGAATATGCAGGACTGAGATGCGGTCATATTTTGTACCGCTATGCGGTACATCTAGTTTATTGCTGCCGTTACTCATGTTACTCTGTGGGTATTAGCTACAGAGGACCTGACACTTCAAATGCTGGCATATCGCGTCACATTTAAAATTAAACTGTGTTAAACAGATGTGAATGGCAGGCTGAACAGATCTGCAACATAAGGAGGTTGCTATGTTAACTCCAGCTGCAAAGTCAGCCATCTTCACCAGCTAACACGATAATCCAGTTACTGTACAACCAGAGTATGACAGTTACAGGAAGATAATTGCTCAGATTTTCATTATTAGGCCACTTGAAAATAGGCTATGGCTAGGCTAATCACTGGAGGTATTTTAATATTATGTTTGTTTTGCTAATGGTTAGGCAAGGCCTCCCTGTGGTTTTGATCAACCTAATAATCTTTGAAATGTCAATTGTAAACACTAAGGTGATATGCGTTAAAACTGACATGCCACCAGAACAGACGTTTTATCGGCTTTGAGGTATAATAAAGTCTCCGTCTTGTAAATTCACATTATGTAACATCCATAACGTCACATCCATAACGCACCATTAAAGGTTTTAAAAGTAAGAAAGGGGCACAATTTGGTCATAACACTTTACATTGATATAAATCAGCTTTGCACAGACACTTTGGACATTGTCGCATCAACACTGTATGTGTAGCATAAACTTTTCCTATAAAATGTTATGGATGTGACATGGCCATGGAACTTGCTGACTTAAAAACAAAAGCCTTACAAATGTAAGGAGTTGTGCTCTTAAAGGCAAGCTGAGCATAGACATTGCTCTACCATTCCCTTGTCAATATGGAATTTGTCAAATGACACAATTTGTTTGAACCTTGGGTCCATTTATCCACTTTTTAAATATGTATAATATTACCATGTGAAAAATGTTGTTTCTGTATGGTTACACACCATATTTATGATGTAAAAAGAGTGTAATTCTCCATCAAATTCAATCAGAACAATTACAAACAATAAAATATAGACCTAAATAAAGATTTTAACCCATAGCATTTACACCCCTATTTTGAGTTTTTCCTCGAAATTGCACACCGCCTACTTAAAATGGCCCTGTTGCCACATACTTTGACTTACAATCAAGTGCCTGACCTCTTTGGAAAGCTAAGGCCTTGTAGAATTTTTTGGTACCAATAGATTGACTGTGTGATGAACTATCAGAGAGTGGCAAAGGGTAGAATGATAGTTTTTTTTATAGGCGGTTATGTACATCTCTAGAAATGACCACATTCTGCCCTCTTGGTCACTTATTTTCTCTTGAAAACACCACTGAGGCCCACTACCAGGTCTTGTGAATCTGTATGTCAAAGTAGATCCTTATAGGATGAAGTATGACTGTGTGGGACCCATATTTGTGTGGGCATACACATGCGTTTTGCTAAGTGTCCATTTGGAGACTCCAAAAGGACCTTTGGTTACCCAAAACTAAAACTCTTCCTATACAAGAACCCCTTTATGTAGAACCATGATCTTGGTGTCAAATGAAAGGTTACACTCTCTGTGTCATGTTGCTTGTACCATGAGTGCTTTGCAGTGGCTGTGCCATGAGTCCAGAGAAGCATTATCTGACCTGAAACTCTTACTTTTGCTCCTACGCCTTTGAGATTTCCATGAAAAAAGGACAAACAAGGTAATGCAGTGAACATTTGTATTATAAAATGAAACAAAGGTAAAAAATAACAATACCCTGGCAAACGAAACATCAAATGATTCACATTCAATGCAATAGAAATGTATTTATGTTGGCAACCACGGTCAACAAAATGGAACGTGTTATGAACAACTGAAATAGTCTCGGCCACCGACTCCTCTTCCTCAGACACAGGATCCTCAGCTCTTGTTTTTTTGCTTGGCGGGGCCCAGTCTTCATCACTGTCACTGAAACAATTGTACAGGTGGAAGTTAGGCTCAGACCCACTAAAGTATATGAAAACCCTTCCCAACAACTTATACAAATGATATAAATGTGTGTACTCAGGTCACACCTCCCCCTGCTCTCTCTTTTACACACACACACACACACACAAACACACACTGCATTCTCACCTAACTCCCCTCCCCCCCAGGTACCAGAACACTGTTCACACTATGAAACAAAGCTAAATGAAAAACTATGCACTAAACATTACAAAAACAAACTAAACTGTATCTGTAACTGTATATGGATATAAGTAGTCTACTCACAGCTCAAAATCAGGGTCCTTCCCAGCTAAAAAGTTCTGCTCCTCCTCGGAGTCGCATTCCGAGAAATTGCTTTCTTCTCCTTCATCGATGTCCTCCAGATCTTCAATGTCCTCGGGTTCTTCGACATGTTTCGTCTTTTTTTGTCTCTTTGGCATGTTTTACGAACAAAAACCTTCAAAAACATGTCTCTTGCTTGTTTAGTAACAAACTTCCAAACCACTGCTTCGGAATCTGGTTACGCATGGGCTATGCGCCTTGAGTTTAGCCGACAGGGAAGTAGAATGTGACGATGTGTCACATGTCTAAAGAAAGCTCTGCTCATTGGCTACACGGACATCTAGGTCCCATCTCATTGGCTCACTCAGACACAGCGCTATGGCCATTCAAAGACTGGTTGTCAGATTCATCGCTTACGTGACTCATTGGCTTTGATGGCATCTATCTCGACTCTCATTGGTCCTACAGACATGTAATGGGTATCGATGGAATCAGAAGAGCCTCGTGAACACGCGGAGTACCGTGAATCCAGCGACAATAATGGAAGTAGAACCGAAATATCTGGATTTCCGCGAAAACTAAGATTTTACGAGAGGCGGTTAGAGCCGAAACTGTACTGTACCGTACTTTTGTCCTGTCCTCTGTCTTGCGGATGTTGCGTAGTGTCTCGCGGCACTGTCTTGCGGAAGTCGCGTACTATCTTGTGGCACTGTATTGCGGAAGTTGGCTAGTGGTATCAAAGATTCTAGACAGATCACGAACAAAGCTATTTTTTGTCTTTATTTGTTTCGTTGGAAAATACAATTTCAATGTCGGGATGTTAGGAAGACACGTGGCTTGTAGAAAGTGGGTTATTAACTTACAACGCTGAATGTAGGGCGACGTCTGGCCAATATTATTCTGCTGTAAAACATGTTTTTGTTTATCCAGCATTGTCTTGCTTAAGTTACGTTGTGCCTTGCAGAACTGTCTTGTGTAAAGGTATGTGTGCTAGGTGTGTAGCGCTGTCATGATGGTTGTCTCGTGGAAAGTTAGGTAAAACGCCAAATAAAAACACAAGTATCCGTTGTCGACCTCAGTTGCTTTGGAAATGTTTTGTTTTGTTGAAATGTTTGTTATGCCACCTAGGCCTATTAGGCTACCTTCCACCTCTTTCTGTTCTATTTGTTATTAACTTGTAGGCTAGCCTAGGCTACTTGTAACCAAGAAATATATAAATCACTTTTTACTTACAACAAATAGCCTACGTATATTAAACACTTAATGTATATTGTTGATATTCCACAAGCAGCATTAGTTCAAGTTCAAGTAGTTTATCGTCATGCACGCATAAAGGGAAATATAATTAATGAAACTCCTTGTGCCAGCAAATATTTTAAGAATAAATAATAATTGTTTAGATAATTATTATAGGCAAATGTGTAAATATTTAGGCATCTTACCAGGGGGGTATTCCAAGTACGAGGTTTAGTGACAAACCTGGGTTAGTTAACACAGAGTAGGTGGTAAACCTCCTAATAGAAGAGCTGTATGGCTTCATTCTCCTAACAAAACAATACCATAGGGCTCTTGTTGTAGGAGGTTTACCACTTACTCTGAGTTAAGTTACCCAGGTTTATCACTAAACCATGTACTTGGAATACCCCCCAGGTCTGTTAAGTCATAGGCTTGCTTAACCAAATGTTGTAGCCATCCATGGGTAGATGATCACAAAAACAGACAACTGGACAGTTTTGGAGAACACATTTTAATTCTATACATAAGAACAAAAAAACCTTTTAAACAAAAAAGCTTTGTAAATCTAAATACGGAAAACCTTGCATGGTTCAGTTTTCTCTCAGAACAAAATACACCATAAACTTAACACCAAAAAAAATCAAATTTCCCCAGTACACACATATAGTAACAAGTTTTAAATACCTTGGTGTCCACATTACTGAAGACTTAACATGGACTGTTAACACTCAATATGTTCTGAAGAAGTCCAGACAACGACTCTACTTCCTTCGTCAGCTAAGGAAATTCAAAGTTTCTACATCCATCATGAAGGCCTTCTACACTTCAGCGGTTGAGAGTGTTCTAACTGGTAGCATCATCACCTGGTATGGGAACTCCACAGTTAGAGATTGTAGTACTCTGCAGAGAGTAGTGCGCTCAGCTGAACGTACAATAAGAACTCAACTCCCTGCTCTACAAGATATCTATTCCAGAAGAGTACTCCTAAGAGCCCAAAAGATTCTGAAGGACTCTTCTCATCCTAACAATGGATTATTCCTACCACTGAAATCAAGAAGACGCCTATGTAGTCACAAAGCCAGAACTGAGAGACTTAGGAGAAGTTTTTATCCCCAGGCCATCCGAACTCTGAACTCACACTATACTGACTTTGCACACATTCACTCCTCAGCACTCTCAAACATTTCCCAACTCTGAACTCACACTATACTGACTTTGCACTCATTCACTACTCAGCACTCATGACCCCCCCACCCCCCACACACACCTACAAGACTTTTAGCACTTTTACATCCCTCTCCCTAAGCTACAGACCTTTTATTTATTTTATTTATTTTACAAACACACACACACACACACACACACACACACACATATCTGACTTTCTCCAACTTTTGCATATCTCCATAGAACTTTTTATTATTATTTTTGATTTCTCCTCCATCTACCCATGTCCTTGATTGCCTAGCCTTTCTGCCCCCCCACCCCCCACCCCACCCCCATCCCCAACACACACACTTACATCATCACTGTCATCACTTCACATACATACAGCACACTGCTTGCTACAGTAAGCCTCCTCTACATACTTGCTGCACACTGCCCCCCCCCCCCACACACACACACACCTACAAGACTTTTAGCACTTTTACATCCCTCTCCCTATGCTACAGACCTTTTATTTATTTTCTTATTTCATCACACGTCAAAACACACACACACACACACACACACACATATCTGACTTTCTCCAACTTTTGCACATCTCCATTGAACTTTTTATTTATTATTTTTGATTTCTCCTCCATCTACCCATGTCCTTGATTGCCTAGCCTTCTGCCCCTGAACTCCCATCTCCCCTGTCATCCCCCCAGAAGGTTTAGCCTTCTGCCCCCCCCACCCCCACCCCACCCCCATCCCCAACACACACACTTACATCATCACTGTCATCACTTCACATACATACAGCACACTGCTTGCTACAGTAAGCCTCCTCTACATACTTGCTGCACACTGCCCCCCCCCCCCCTACATACACAGCACACTGTCTTCAGGATCTTCTCCAACACACATCCTCTACATACTTACAGCACACTTCCCCCACCTACCCACACACACACTACACACACACACACACACACAGTCACTGCTCCACTCCCCTCCCGCCCACACACATATCTTCACTGTCATCACTCACATACATCATACATACAGTACTCTGCTTGCAATAGTAAGTCCCTGCCCCCCCCCCTACATACACAGCACATTATTTCATCAGGAAGCTTCTCCAATACACATCCCCAACATACTTACAGCACACTGCCCACACACACACTACACACACACACACACACACAGTCACTGCTCCACTCCCCTCCCGCCCACACACACATCTTCACTGTCATCACTCACATACATCATACATACAGTACTCTGCTTGCAATAGTAAGTCCCTGCCCCCCCCCCCCCCCCCTACATACACAGCACATTATTTCATCAGGAAGCTTCTCCAACACACATCCCCAACATACTTACAGCACACTGCCCCCCCCCCCCCCCCAATACACAGCACATTGTCTCATGAGGAAGCTTCTCCAACACACATATTGCACACTGCCCTCTCCCCACATACACAGCACACTATCCCATCTCCCCTGTCATCCCCCCAACACACACACCAAGACCCCTGGCAGTTGGGTTAGCCCCTTGAGCCGTGGATCTGCCCAAGGTTTCTTCCTTGGTAAGGGAGTTTTTCCTTGCCCCTGTTGCTCTTGGGTGCTCCTTGTTGGTGCCCCCCACCCAATCCCAATCCTCCCCCACCTTTTTTATGCAGCCCTTGCCACTTAATCTACTAAACCCCTCTTCTACTGCACTTTTTACCCCCCCCCCCTCCCATAAATGCACAAATAGGCTGACACCAGACATAATTTCACTGCATTTCTTACTTCCAGTAACTATATGCATGTGACAATTAACTTCCTTGTATCCTTGTATCCTTGTAAATAATGAAATGAAGATAATAAATTGAAATCCAATAAGACATAAATAAATAAATAAACAACTAATACATTAAAAAAGAATGTATAAATACAGAAAAAAACAGCAATGCTTGTTACTCCAATGCCGGATGCATGGACATGAACCTCTCCAGAAACCTGCAGAAACCCTCGTGGTTCGTGACAATGTTAATGGAAACCTTCAAATGCAAACAGATTTCAAATTGGAAATAGCATGAGAATGTAGTGACAATATGCATGTATGCATGGTATGGTTTGGTTTATTTATTCTGGAGAAACCACACTGATCATAATATGACATGGCTTTTATATTCACATTTCCTTACCTCAGGCATCATTACGTCGAGCACAAGGTCAACATCTATGATATCTTCATCACAGATTATGGCAGTCTGTATCATTTTTGCCAGTTTCCTGGACTAATTGGGGCCACAAAATAAATCTTAGAACAAAAACTTTTTGCATTACTAATTGTATGTTTACTTAAAATAGTTGTTATTCATAACCAGTGCATTATTACTACATAAACTGTACAGTGTATTCATATCAATCAGTTTTCTATGCAATCTAATGCTTTTCGGATGTCATCTTCAAATTCCTTATTTGACAGTTACTGTTTATAAGTTTGGAGATGTACTGTTTTGCAGCGACATGCAATGCCGACTCCACAACTGTTGCACTTTCCAACCAGTTGGTGTAATAGATTGCCCACTATGAATCAGTGACAATAACTGAAAGACAAACAATCCAAATAGATGACTGATTTAGAAATTTAAACTAGGTAGCATTTTAACCTTTTAAGTTATATAACCACATCATTACCACACTTATGGTGAGTTTCATCACAGTTGAATAATTTTGTATACACCTGATGGTGTGTGCACAACTTCTATCAATGTAAATACAAAAAAAAGTAAAAATAAAAATCAGGTTGTCACATTAATACCATCCAATCAGTTGAGCCAATTAGAAGCCAATTATTATGACATTATCAATCATTTGTTATTTAAAATGTGCAAAATTGGAAATGTCCTTGTTTGAGGTATCTTGTCAAGTTACCATAGCACTGAAATATTTCACAGGTCAGAGAACATAGACAAATTTAAAGTCTAGAAAAAAAACCTGTAAAACAGAAAAAAGAAAGGAAAATATCAAACTCAAGTGTTGCAATATAAACTTGTGAATTCAAGTCCTTCTGCTGTCCTTGTGTGAGCAAAGGAGTGTGTGTAACCTTAGCTAGTCGTGTTTCCTCAGTTGATGCCTTTGAGCACAACTAACTTCTCAGACAGTGTTGCATTCAGACTATTTTTTATATATATAAAATATTTTTTATATAGTTGTTATGGGGCCTGTTAATCATTCCAGCTTGACCATGCAAGGGTGCCACAAACAGACAGAGACAGACATTTCGTGCTTTACAGTATAGATAGTTAGATAGATGTCATCACAGTGTTTCACAGAAAGTATTTTAAAGTATTTTGAAAATACAAAAATACGCAACACTGAAGTATTTTGATACGAAATACGAAGGCATTTTCATTATCTCAATAAAATACAAATGACAAAATAGTATTTTGTATTTGAAATACATATTTTAAACACATGTATTAGAAATACTGCCCATCCCTGCCCATGCCCATGGCCCAATCAGTGGAAACTGACATAAAGATTTGCTCTGCCCCAAGTGTGGCCAAAACGCCGTAAAATGACTTATTGTTTTGTTATGCAAGGAAAACAAACTCACCAAGACCAAGGAGATGGTTGTTGTGGACTTCCATAAACAAGCACTTATGTTATGTTATATTGTATTTATTTATTATTCACTATAGTACTTGGTCTGCACTGAGACCTGAGTTGATATTTTGTTATCTTCATACAAATAAAGCATCTATCTGTCTGTCTGTCTGTCTGTCTGTCGGCCCAGGTGTGGGTGTTATTGTTTATCAAAGTGTTGGCTGAGGGTTGCCTGGGTCCCTGGGCATGCACTGGCCCACACACTAACTGATCTGACTGAGTGTTGGCTGAATGCCAGCTGTGCTTGAACATTACTTGATAACAAAACACAAATCCAGAGCTACTACTTTAAAGCACAAGTCATCTTTATTAAAAATTCTAACAAACAACTTTAAAACTTAAAAAGTCATAAAGCAAAAAAGGATTTTTACATGTACAATTTTATGTAAAACAATTAATAAGCTTTATATTTTATCTAAAACAAAACAAATAAAAAGATACATACATACATACATACATACACACACACACACACACACACACACACACACACACAATGATTCAAAGACATAAATTATTCTACATAATAATAATTATAATAATTATTATAATAATTATAAATATAATTAATTATAGCACCTTTCATTCACAGAATGCAGCTCAAAGTGGTTCACATTTGGAACATTTGTCATTGGTGTCACAGGACAGTGGCTTGGTGTCACAGGACAGTAGCTAACTGTCTCAGGACAGTGTCTGGATGTTACAGGACAGTCATAGGTGTCACGGGACAGTGTCTGGGTGTTACAGGACAGTCATAGGTGTCACGGGACAGTGTCTAGGTGTCACAGGACAGTCATAGGTGTCACGAGACAGTGTCTGGGTGTTACAGGACAGTCATGGGTGTCACGGGACAGTGTCTAACTGTCTCGGGACAGTGTCTGGGTGTTACAGGACAGTGGCTAACTGTCCCAGGACAGTGTCTGGGTGTCACAGGACAGTCATAGGTGTCACGGGACAGTGTCTGGGTGTTACAGGACAGTCATGAGTGTCACCGGACAGTGTCTAGGTGTCACAGGACAGTGTCTGGGTGTTACAGGACAGTCATGGGTGTCACGGGACAGTGTCTGGATGTTACAGGACAGTCATGAGTGTCACCGGACAGTGTCTAGGTGTCACAGGACAGTGTCTGGGTGTTACAGGACAGTCATGGGTGTCACGGGACAGTGTCTAACTGTCTCGAGACAGTGTCTGGGTGTTACAGGACAGTGGCTAACTGTCTCGGGACAGTGTCTGGGTGTCACAAGACAGTCATAGGTGTCACGGGACAGTGTCTGGGTGTTACAGGACAGTGTCTGGGTGTTACAGGACAGTCATGGGTGTCACAGGACAGTGTCTGGATGTTACAGGACAGTCATAGGTGTCACAGGACAGTCATAGGTGTCACGGGACAGTGTCTGGGTGTTACAGGACAGTGTCTGGGTGTTACAGGACAGTCATGGGTGTCACGGGACAGTGTCTGGGTGTTACAGGACAGTGTCTGGATGTTACAGGACAGTCATAGGTGTCACGGGACAGTGTCTAGGTGTCACAGGACAGTCATAGGTGTCACAGGACAGTGCCTGGGTGTTACAGGACAGTCATGGGTGTCACGGGACAGTGTCTAACTGTCTCGGGACAGTGTCTGGATGTTACAGGACAGTCATAGGTGTCACGGGACAGTATCTAGGTGTCACAGGACAGTCATAGGTGTCACAGGACAGTGCCTGGGTGTTACAGGACAGTCATGGGTGTCACGGGACAGTGTCTAACTGTCTCGGGACAGTGTCTGGGTGTTACAGGACAGTCATGGGTGTCACAGGACAGTGTCTAACTGTCTCGGGACAGTGTCTAGGTGTCACAGGACAGTCATGAGTGTCTCGGGACAGTGTCTGGGTGTCTCGGGACAGTATCTGGGTGTCACAGGACAGTGTCTGGGTGTCCCGGGACAGTGTCTGGGTGTTACAGGACAGTCATGGGTGTCACAGGACAGTCATGGGTGTCACAGGACAGTGGCTAACTGTCCCGGGACAGTGTCTGGGTGTCTCGGGACAGTGTCTAACTGTCTCGGGACACTACTCAGGACAGTACTAACAGGACAGGACATTTTTTGCTGTTACTGCTACTGGATTTTACTTCGCTTCTTTTCGTATGTATCTGTTTTGTTTGTACTGGCGTGTACAACTACTCAATATATTGGCAATAAAACAATGTAGATATTTTACATCTATGGATTCTTACGAAAATTTCAAGACCAAGCATGCTGGGCTAACTTATTGGTACGGCCATACAGACAAGTGACAAAGTATGAACGCAGCAACTTTGGGGGGTGGTGGAGGGGGGTATTCTGATATGTTATATATCGGGATAAACTTATATTTTACACACGAAATATATGTTAATTCATGGAAAGCTTTACATATATCGATTCTTGAGTTTCTCAGCTTTAAAATGGTATATAGCATGACTATGGTAGTTCATGATAAGGTGCAAAAAAATGCATGGGGGTTGTTGGGGGGAGGTGGGGGGCACTGTATTTTCCCGAATACGGGTCACCCGTAGTGTACTTTAACAACAGTTCTATTTGCGTACACACAACTTTTTTTTTCCATGGTAAGGATGACCTTTGCATGGAATTGCCCTACTAGTTAACCATCTTTAGGTTAAGGAAGAGTACGCTACTAGTTAACCATCTTTAAGTGAAGAAAGAGTGGTACAAAGCTACTAGTTAACCATCTTTAGGTTAAGGAAGAGGACAAGAGTGGTACAAAGCTACTAGTTAACCATCTTTAGGCTAAGAAAGAGTGGTACACATTAACTAGTTAACCATCTTTAGGCTAAGAAAGAGTGGTACAAAGCTACTAGTTAACCATCTTTAGGCTAAGAAAGAGTGGTACAAAGCTACTAGTTAACCATCTTTAGGCTAAGAAAGAGTGGTACAAATTTACTAGTTAACCATCTTTAGGCTAAGAAAGAGTGGTACAAATTTACTAGTTAACCATCTTTAGGCTAAGCTAGCAGTCCCTTTCTTTTTCTCTTTTTCTTTTTCTCTCTCTGTATGTTTATGTGCACAGATGGCTGATGGATCACTGTGTGTGTGTGTGTGTGTGTGTTTATTAGTGTCTTATTACACGGCTCTTCAGAGTGCTGCAGAAAGTTCCATTCACATGAATGGGCCTTCCCAACGTTCGGGCCTATGTTAAATCTATATAAATCACCTGCAAAGTATATAATCACCGCTGTCAATGGCAACGGGTTGATTAACGTCTTTCATATCCCTCCGCAAGAATTCCGTTCGCTTATTGCAATGGAATTTCATTGAAAGGGAAAGTAAGCTAGTAAGACTTTGCCACGCAACACCTGAAACTGTCAAGTTCTATCTGTGTGGCGAACTATTTATTTTGTCAGCGGAAGACACGAAACGGTAGCAAAATCATTTTAAAAGATTCATTGTGTTAGGTTTCTTTTCTCGTTTTGGCAAGTAGCCGTGTAATAAGCGGGATAATGTATTGTCCGCCGGTAATTATCAGAAAATAAGTCCCTTCAGGTCGAAGCAAAACCTCTCCGCTGCGCGCCCTGTCGGGACTTATTTTCTGATAATTACCGGCGGACAATACATTATCCCTTACTTAATGTGTTCCTTTGTATATATTTTTCCTTTGTTGACACAGAAAGGTTCCTTTATCTCTATCTGTGAGTTTTTTTCTGCGTTCCGTTCACGCGGTTCTCTTCTGTTGGGGCTGTCAGCAGGTGTGCATGCGTGTGCACAAGTGTAAAATAAAGGCACATCTCTGCACCATACATTACAATGAAATGGCTTTCTTTCCATTGTTTTGAAGGCTCTTTCATTCTGTGTTTTAAGATGAGCGAAGGAGAAGGAGGGAAAGATAGTTTGTCTTTTTTCCCTGACTCTTTTTTACTCTCTCCCCCCTCCCTTTTATCTTCTCTTTCTCCCAACCCCTCGCTTTGTTCATTCATCTCTTTCTCTCTCTCTCTCTCTCTCTCCATTCTGAAACTTTCTGTGCCCCCCCCCCCCCCCCCCCCCCGCCACACACACACACACACACACACACACACATGCACTCCTCCTTCTCTTCTTGGAGGACATGTACGGTTTGTTTTCGGAAGGCGTCTAATCATGAGAGATGCTATCGGCTGGCTCGGGTCTCTTTGTTTGCCGTAATTAGCGTAAACTGTGTTTGTCGTCTCTCCGTGGGCCGGCGCTGGCAGCGGAGACGGCGGGGGGCTGGGGAACGCTCGACGAGACGAAGGTGCCAAATGGAGATGGTTAGTCTCGATAAGCACCCGGTTGAGGCGTGGTGTCATGCCTTATGACAGAGGCGGACATTTCACACTTAAGACAATAAGGTGGCCGACCAGATTGCCTTTCTCGTTCTTTCTTTGGCTTAATCTTCTTCTTTCCCTCTTTCCAACTCTTCCTTTCTGTACCCCTTTCTCTTTTTCAGTGCCTCCTACTACAGTTTTCTCCATCTAATTATTTTTCGCTGTCTACTGTCTTTTCCCTCAGTCCCTTGCTTCGTTAGATCTCTGTCTCAGTGTCCTTCACTTATTTTGCTTTGTCATAGTTATACTCATTTGCCCCCCCCCCATCTCTTTCTGTCTCTCTCTGACACACACACACACACACAGACACACACACACATACACACACACACATGCACACACGCACACATATACACACACAATGCATAACACACAAACACACACACACGCACATACAAACTTTAATACATAACACACACACACACACACACACACACAGATGTTTGCCAACAATTCCTTTCATCTCAGTCTCCTCTTTAAAAAAGAAACACAATCAACTCGTCTGCCATGTCAGTAAATGAAGCTGTTTCTGTTCCTCCTCTCCCTTTGACATGACTATTTGTTGCCTAAAGTTTCACCACCTGACAATTTACGCCAAAACACGCAATTACAGCGATGCTCAAACAACACATCAGACATCCAGGAAACTCACCCAACACCAATTAGGCCTCCCGCTTACCCCCCTCTCAATCTCTGCAACCGCAGAGAACAATAGAAATCCACTGCGTACCCTGATAGTGATGGGGCCTGTGATTTAGAAGCTGGGACGTGATCCATTCAAGCCCAGTTAGCATATTAGCATATTAGCATATTCGCATGGAGGTAACGCCCTGCGCTGGGGCACCCAGTGGAGATGGACCAGCTGTGGTCCTCTGGGCTGTGGGGGCCCCCATGGGCCCCTCTGGCTAGTGTTGCCCAGATTTTCTGCCTGGGGAAATCCAAGCCCCGGGGAGAATGCAAGGCACTGGCCACCCCTCACCACACACACACACACACGCACACACACACACACACACACACACACACACACACACACACACACACACACACACACACACACACACACACACCCTTCCTTTTCGTTTCCTGGGGGAAAGTTGAGTTGTGAGAGTGAAGCACCAGATTGCTGCCAAACACTTTTTGAAAATTATTCCCAGTACAGTGTACTGTGAAGGACAACCAGGCACACACACACACACACACACACACACACACACACACACACACACACACACACACACACACCTCTCTCTCTTTCTCCTACTCTTTACACACACTTGAAGGAGTGGTTAATGGGTGATTTTTACTAGATGTTAGTCCCATTCCAGGGTTTGTGGTGCCGTGTCATGTCAAGGATGTCAGACCTGACAGACGACTAAACGATGGAGAGAAGGACAATGTATTGATGTTTGTTTCTTTGATTTTGTGGTCTTCCAGGACTTCAGTGCTGGTTTGGCAATCGCTGTAGTGGAGCTGACCTCAGCCTGTGTGAAGCACGTCGAGAGGAGAGGATTTGAAATCAACACTCCATTCAAGACCTTCTGGTTAGTGTGTGTGTGTGTGTCTATGTGTGTGTGTGTGTGCAACTTTTTTTTTCTCTGTAGGTTTTCTCTCATGTTAGAGAATTTGAGATGAAAATATAGGTTGGTGCCCTTGAAGTTTGTATTTGAGTGTGTGTGTGTGTGTGAGAGAGAGAGAGTGACCGTGGATGTGTGTGCATTTGTATTTGATGCCTCTTACAGTAGATAGGCCTTGGTGTCTTTGAAAACGGCATATCTCTCACCGCCTTCTCAGCAAGGTTATGCCTTCTGTGATTTCACAGCCTCCTTCATTCTGAAACGCTATCACACCCCCCCCCCCCCCCCCCCCCCTACACACACACACACACATCCCTCCACAGAAATGCCTTCAACTTTCTTTTCATCACACACTAATCTCTCTGTATATATTATGAAATGTAGATATAAGACCTGGGGTGTATTCCTTGACATTCTTAACTTAGGCGTCTAGAGTATATGTTGTGAATTACGACATCTTACGACACCCTTCCAACTGCAGCCAGGAACTAAGAAGAACTAAGAGAGACTAGCTGGGAGTTAAAAAGCAGCTCCTGTGAGCAGTGTGGATGTTGGGGGAACAGGAATATTGGAGCAGGAGTGGTTTTGGCGTGTTCGTGTTAGACGGCGGCATGCAGCTCTGGTGTGAAGCAGAGGTGAGGACACGGTAGCTCGCAACAAATTTAGCCTTTGCTACGCGAGACCTGAGGTGTCATTTGTGCGTGCTTCTTAGGTGTGTGTGTGTGTGTGTGTGTGTGTGTGTGTGTGTAAGAGTCATGTCACACCTCTTCTACACCAGCCTGCTAAGGCCTTAAATAAAAATGTCGCTTTGAAAAAAAAAATAAGCATGAAAAAAGTTGCATTGAAAGAGTGTGTTGAGGAGTTGCATTGAAAGACCGATGCCCCCTAATATTTCAAGTACATCCTTTCTGTGTATTAGTCTGCAGGATTGTGTGTGTGTGTGTGTGTGTGTGTGTGTGTGTGTGTGATTATCTCTTCGTCTCATTTACTCCTTATTGACAAGTATCCTGTTGAGCTCTTCCCCAAAGACGCCGGTAGATAATGACCATCACTGCACAACAACAATCGCTCGGCATCGATCTGCATGTTTACCACCTCTAAGACCCACACACACACACACACACACACTACACACACACACACTACACACACACACACACACACACACACACACACACACACACATACACACATACACATGCTCACTAACTCTTTAGGAAGAGGTTTGTTCACATGGTGCCCCCCCCACCACAGTGCTGCTGTGTTATTTGTTTTATCGTGAAGCTGTCATTATCATCAGACACTCCACAC
>NW_027468655.1:35000-43011 GCF_046254945.1 Alosa pseudoharengus
TACACTTCTGATTATCCTTGTGACTCCCTGGTCAGAAATCTTGCAAGGAGATACTGTGCATGGCCGATTGATGATGCAGTGATGTTCCTTCCTCTTGCAGATAATGGCTCCAATGCTGCTTACTAATGCATCTGTAACCAGTTCCATTGATATTGTTTTGCAACAATAAGGTTGCAAAGGTTTTGGGAGAGCTCTTTGCTTTTACCCATCACAAAATGTTTATGTGACACCTGGGTAACGAAAAACCTTTTTATAGCCCATCAGTATCAGTGTTGGGTCAGATTACTTTGAAATGTAATCCATTACTGAGTACAGACTGCATGCCAATTTTTGTAATCAGTAACGTAATCCATTGCATTACAAAAATAATGTAACATAATCTGAATACTTTTGAATTACTTTTGGATAACTTAAAAATAAAAAACTCAAAAATGAAATACTTTGAAGATCAAGATCATTTTGATGCTACACTGAATAGCATGTCTGACATTGCCAATGCAAGCCCAGAATGCCTTCTATTGCATTATGTAATGTTATTCTCATGGGTAGGAACATGACCCTTTTTTCTGTCTCAGACGAATTGATAGAGAAAAAAGTGTATTTTGGCTCTGTGTGTGTTTGTGAGTGTGTTTTGGGGTGCAATATGTGTATATAAAATACTTATGTGCATTGTGTCTTCTACATTCTGTGTCCATTTCCTCCAAATTGGGTCTATATTAATTTGACTATTAACTACACTGCATATTGACTGCATGATGTAAAGCTACTATACTATTTTGTAATTTGTTGAAGAAAATTACTCTGTATTTCGTATCAAAATACTTTATTGTATTTTTATATTTTAAAAATACTGCAAAAATAATCGCTTTGAGGCATCTGTGTGATGATGTCATAAAAGTGCAGAATGATGGAAGCTAATTGGTGCTGACTTATGCCAAGCAGACACTGATGTTGACCTGATTTCAGCCCAGAATCAGTTGGATCCGACAAACTTTTGACTCAGGTCTGTCCGATTTGTTGTGTAGTTTGAGCAGGCTCGCAACTAGAGCCCGCTAATTATTTCAACCAAAATTCTGCCACGTACACAGCTCATTCAGCATCATTACAGTACAGCAAAAAAAATTATACCATTTACATCAGTGGTTTTCAGTGTAAGGACCAGCAGGGTCCCAGAGTTAAATTAACATTGGGGTACCAAAGGGATCGGGCACTACTACAACAGAGGGGACTGGTGGCCAAAGACCAAAGGGATTTCCTCGGCTCTGATGTATCATCCCTGAGGGGACCTGGGAGAGCTCCCTCCGGAAGAAACTTTTGTATAATGAATCAATCTGGTGCACTTTTTGAAAAGACATTCAGAGGTGACTCATTGTGATCTGCTGTATGGATGGACATATTGTGCTGTAGCCTAAACTATTTTGCGCTTCAGAATTTTAACCATGCACACACTGGTGGAATAGTTATGATGATACTGCAGTAAGTTCACAACCACAAAGCATATGTGCTGAGTTTCACATTTCAGAAATGGTCAAAAATAGTGTACATTTCAGCACTCCATAAAATTATGCTGAAGTGGTCACCTGTGTTGTTCAGTTAGTTAATCTAAGATAAGCTACAGTAGTTATTTTGGTCATTGTAATGGCCATCTATACACGCTGTATCTTCCTTTTTTCAGGAAAGCCTGGGCTAACCATATCTGGGAAAGTATGATGTGATAATATTTGCATATGTCCTATGTCAGGCTTTATATCAAGAAAAAAACTTTGCGTATCATTACTTTTTTTCTTCATATTTTTGCATTAATGTCAATCGAAAGGCAAGGAAGCATGCCAGTAGAAATATTCATATCTGTGTAAATAGGATTGTTTGGAATCTGGCTGGCAATAAGAACCATGATAGTGGGATACTCTGTGGCTAAGCAATTTACAAAGTTTACATTAAAATACAGTATAATTTCGGCCCGAAGTTGGAGACCATGAAGACATTTGTTGCAATTTCAAAACCGGATTAGGCCTACTCTAGAACCGCTTATTGTACAAAGGCATGCTTTCCTCGTATTAGGTAAGGTCTGCTGTTTATTGTGCTATAGGGTTTGTCATGTTTTGAATGAAGAGTTTGTGAGATATTTCACCAAGAGTAATGGCTGTGCAGAATGCAAATATGATTAAATTTCCTTAAATTGCATGTAAGTTCAATGTTAATTTTCTCGTGAACAGCAACCTGGCGCTAATATGATTGGAAAGCATAGATTCCGCTCATTCACATGATATGCTGTGTGATATGTGATGAGTTAAAACTGGACTTGAGATTTTACTGGGGCACAGCAGTTCAGTATGGGCACATGCCCCAGTAAAAAGGTATGCGTACTTATACTGTAAATTCCAACTCGTTCCTGCCTTTCCTTACCTTGGTGTACCGCTTTTTCTTAGCGTGTTCAACAGAGCCGGACAGTAACGGAGTACATTTACTTGAGTACAGTACTTGAGTACAATTTTGAGGGATCTGTACTTTACTCAAGTATCATTTTTGGGGAGTACTCATTACTTTACTCAAGTGCATTTGAGGGGCAAATATTGTACTCTTTACTCCACTACATTTCTATCTATAACCGTGAGTACCCGTTACTACTTCTAAAAAAAAAGGAAAAAAGAAAAATCTCGGAAACCCTCAATTTGTTGTTTCCCTCTCAAACGTGATTAGATTGTGCAGGTGCCACTGATTGGGACAGCCTACCAGCAATCACCTTCAGCTTTCCGCCAAAGTCAACTCCATGGTCAGATTTAGATAAGACGCAGCAGGTCCATCCCGGGAATGTGCCAACCTGTGGCCCCACCTCGCCAGACTATTTCAATTTTCTGAACAAGTTAATAATAGTTTTCGCTTCAAGTGTTTCAATTACAAAATAGTATTTTGTATTTGAAATACGTATTTTAAATACATATATTAGAAATACTGCCCATCCCTGGCAACATGGTAAAAAGATGAAAATGACTTGATTTTACTTCCAATACCTTTTACATTCTCCAAGGCATTAACATTAACATTTTTCATAACTCCATGTAGGACGTTTCTGTACATAAATGTAAGCACTGTGGCAGTAGTAATGCAATATTTAGAAAATGTAGGCTACTCTTGTACTCTTGATACTCAAGTACTTTTAAAAACAAGTACTTCAGTACTTTTACTTAAGTAGACATCTGACTGTTGTACTTTTACTTGTACTTGAGTAAAATTTAGCAAAGGGTATCTGTACTTTTACTCAAGTAATGAAGCTGTGTACTCTGTCCGCCTCTGGTGTTCAATACTTTTTTCCTGTGTCATTCCACTTTAGTACACATAATACAATTATTTTATATGTGTGAATTACCTGAATTCATACTAATGTCTGGTGAAAATTCCATGCGAATAGCTTCACTGGAAGTATACTTACTGAACAAAAATGTTGACCCGTTCAATACTTATTTCCCCCGCTGTAAATGCATTTCTGTGTGGAGGACCATTCTCCCTCTGTGTGCTACTTTGGTATAATTATCCCAGATGGAGATGTGTTTCACCCTCATACAAGTCTAATGTGACTTTTATTTTGAAATTCACCATTTACCAGAAGATGGCTCAGCAGCTGACTGATTCAACGGCAGTGTCTCTTAATGTTACTGTGAATTACTACTAGTAGTGCTATTGATGGTGAAAGAACTAATGGACTGAATAAGTTTAAATGAACTAAATGAAATTAAATGAAGTGCAAACAAAAATAAAATATATGCATTTTTAAAAACTTCAAACTAATGAAAACAAACAATGTGAAATAAGGAAATGAAAGTTCCAGAAGATATGAGATGAGATTACCTGTGTCTCTGCATCTGACCGCTTGTCTGTTCATGTGATTGTGCAGCGCAGCACCGGTTCCTGGGTCCCAGCATCTCTCAGGTACGGAGCCTGAAGCTGGACAGCAGCATCTGGAGCAACGAGCTGGTGGAGGTGAGGGCAGCACACGCCTAACATGCGTCTATGGCTGTGTAGACATGGGCATATGGGTGTAGAATGTCTATGGGTGTGTAGGCATGGGCATTTGCGTGTAGAATGTCTATGGGTGTGTAGACATGGGTTAATGGATGTAGAATGTCTATGGGTGTGTAGACATGGGTTAATGGATGTAGAATGTAGAGATGGGTGTGTAGAAATGGGCATATGGGTGTAGAATGTCTATAGGTATGTAGACATGAGCATATGGGTGTAGAATGTCTATGGGTATGTAGACATGGGCATATGGGTGTAGAATGTCTATGGGTGTGTAGACATGGGCATATGGGTGTAGAATGTCTATGGGTGTGTAGACATGGGCATATGGGTGTAGAATGTCTATGGGTGTGTAGACATGGGCATATGGGTGTAGAATGTCTATGGGTGTATAGGCATGGGCATTTGCGTGTAGAATGTCTACGGGTGTATAGACATGGGTTAATGGATGTAGAATGTCTATGGGTGTGTAGACATGGGTTAATGGATGTAGAATGTAGAGATGGGTGTGTAGACATGGGCATATGGGTGTAGAATGTCTATGGGTGTGTAGAATGTCTATGGGTATGTAGACATGTGCATATGGGTGTAGATTGTCTATGGGTGTGTAGAATGTCTATGGGTGTGTAGACATGGGCATATGGGTGTAGAATGTAGAGATGGGTGTGTAGACATGGGCATATGAGTGTAGAATGTCTATGGGTGTGTAGACATGGGCATATGGGTGTAGAATGTGTCAATGAGACAGTGTAGATAGATAGATAGATACTTTATTGATCCCCAGGGGAAATTCAAGGGTGTGTAGAATGTAGAGATGGGTACATGGTACATACACGAGTATATTGGATGAAGGGTGTGTAGATGGGTATATGGGGATATTTGTAGGAATAGTGGGGGTGAGCTGTGATGAATGTAGATGAAAGGTATTTGTTAAGGAGGGTGCAGAGTGGATGTGGACTCACTCATTCACTCACTTACTTTCCCTGTGTCTTCCTCTTTTCCCTTCATCTTTCCCCTCTCTCTCTCTTCCTTTCTCTCTCACTCTCCCTGTCTCTCTCTGCCAGCTCTTTCTGGAGGTGGGGAACAAGAACGCCAACAGTTTCTGGGCGGCCACTCTGAGCCCCGAGGACGAGCTCCACATGGGTGCGTCGGCCGAGCAGCGGGCCACCTTCCACCGCAGGAAGTACCGCCAAAGGAAGTACCGGCACACACTGGAGGGCCTCAGCAGCCAGGACGACCTCAACAAGGTGAGCAGGCCCGGAGCAGTGTGTGTGTGTGTGTGTTTGTGTGTGTGTGTGTGTGTGTGTGTGTGTGTGTGTGTGTGGGTGCATGTATCTGTATGTATGCATATTTGTTGGATGTGTGGAGACTCATTCGTTCATACTGTACGTTCTCCAAAAACGTAAAACATAAAACATCTTTCCACGGAGTTTCATGTATTTTTTGAGTAATCGTGTAATCGTGTAAGAAACAGGCAGACAGACAAACAAACAAACATGGTGTGTGTGTGCGTGGGGGGGGGGCAGGTTGATGTGTTTGTGTGTGCTGGATGTGTGTGGTAGGGACCTTGTGTCTAATTCAAGTGTGTGTGTCTGTGTAAATGTGTGTGTGTGTGTGTGTGTGTGTGGGGGGGGGGGGGGGGTGGTTGGGTTGGCAGCGTGTATGAGTATTTGTTGGATGTGTGGGGACCCATTCAAAAGTGACTAATCAGGTAATTCGTGGAACAGGTGCTGTTAGTTGTACATTCTCCAAAAACGGGGTCTTTATTGACCCATAACACATCTTTCCACGGAGTTTCATGAAAATTGGAATTGGTATTTTTGAGTAATGGTGTAATCCTAAGAATCAGGCAGGCAGACAAAGAAACAGACTGATAAATCACACCTAACACATTACCACCTCTGTTGAGGTAATAAAGACTTGAAAAGCGCCATACAGAAGGCCCCCTCAAGAACCATCCTCACCAGATAATGTTGATCGCTTCCTCTGTTGCCCACTGAAGACGGTATGCAGATGAGAGAATGAGCTTGTGAGACTGCGCTCCATGGATGGAGCGCTTGTGCTGCCGTCTTGCTCGCTTGGCTCCTGGCTGTTTGTTGATCTGTTTCTTGAGTGCTCCCAACGTGAGGATGCAGGACTATTCTGAGCGCCCCCTTAAAGAGAGAGAGAGAGAGGGGGGGGGGGGGGGGGGGGTTGAGTGCGGAAGACTGATTCTACCAGAGTCAGCACTAACAGAGATCAGCCTGTTATTGTTTTGGTAAGTGGGGCAGCACAGGGAGCAGAAAAGATGGGGGGGGGAGAGAGAGAGTTGGAAAGGAGGGAAAGAGGGAGACATTCTTCCAGAAGTAGATTAAGAGCTGAGAGTAATATGAGAGTAATGGCAATGAGTGCTTTGTGGCATGTTTGTGTGTGTGCATGTGTGTACATGTTGTATAGTGTGGCTACACATGAGTCTTTTTACCCTTCATGGTCTGTTCCAAGTTTGTGTTGCCTCTAAGAATTGACTCTTGATTCTTGACTGTGTGTGAGAGAGAGAGAGAGAGAGAGAGAGAGAGAGAGAGAGAGAGAGAGAGAGAGAGAGAGAGAGAGAGAGAGAGAGAGAGAGAGAGAGAGAGAGAGAGAGAGAGAGAGAGAGAGAGACAGAGACAGAGACAGAGACAGAGACAGAGACAGAGACAGAGACAGAGACAGAGAGGGACAGAGCTTATCAAATCTATCTGTCTTCATTGTTCTCCTTCTTCCACTCTTCTCTGATTTGAGCCAACCTGATCTGGTATTCCCACAGAACACACACACACACACACACACACACACACACACACACACACACACACACACACACACACACACACACACACACACACACACACACACACACACACACAAATCACAAAAATTCCAACCATATGCAAACTGCTCGTAAGTGGTTTGTGTATTTTCGATAATCACATGAGGATGAATCAACTTCCACTTCATAGCCTGTAGTAGAGAGTTTATATGCATAACATGCTATAGTAGTATCTGTAGGGATTACATGGTACAAATAAGATACTAAATAAGAACAAAAGTAAGCAAAGGTGTCTGGAACATCTGTGTGTGTGTGTGTGTGTGTGTGTGTGTGTGTGTCTGTGTCTGTGTGTGTGTGTGTTTCACCATATTTTCGTCACCTATCTGCTGATTTTGTGTGGTATTGGAGAAATGTGTTGACAGATGCTGTCCATGCTTGCACAGCCTACAGTATGTGTGTGTCTATGTGTGTTGGCAACTTGAGTGTGTGTGTGTGTGTGTGTGTGTGTGTGTGTGTGTGTGTGTGTGTGTGTGTGTCCACATCCACCGCCTGCGCTTTGTCTTGGGAGGATCCTGTCTGTTCCATTTAGATCGATAACACTTGATCTTACTGCATGTTTGTGTGTGAGTGTTAGAAAAAAAGGTGAGACAGTGACAAATGAAAGCTTCCTCTCGAATCACGTTATCTAACTTTGTGTGTGTGTCTGTGTGTGTGTGTATGAATTTGTGCATGCATTTTTTGTGTGTGTGTGTGCGTGTGCATTTATACATCTATGTGTTTGTATGTGTTTGTATGTGTGTGTGTGTGTGTGTGTGTGTGTGTATGAATTTGTGCATGCATGAATTTGTGCATGCATTTCTATGTGTGTGTGTGTGTGTGTGTGTGTGTTTGTTTATGCATCTGTGTGTGTGTGTGTGTGTGTGTGTGTGTGTGTGTGTTTATGCATCTATGTGTGTGTGTGTGTGTGTGTGTGTGTGTGTGTGTGTGTGTGTGTGTGTGTGTGTGTATATGCATCTATGTGTGTGTGTGTGTGTGTGCATGTGTGTGTGTGTGTGTGTGTGCATGTGTGTGTGCATGTGTGTGTGCATGTGTGTGTGTGTGTGTGTGCATGTGTGTGTGCATGTGTGTGTGTGTGTGTGTGTGCATGTGTGTGTGTGTGTGTGTGCATGTGTGTGTTGTGTGCATGTGTGTGTGTGCATGTGTGTG
>NW_027468656.1:10000-27500 GCF_046254945.1 Alosa pseudoharengus
ACTAGAGCTTCATGCTGGATTGGGTTGAAGAGGGAAAGGAAATGACCAGAAACAGTGGTGAAATGGACAGTAGAGTTGTCACCGGCGCTGGGGTATAAATGCTTCGTTCTGTAGTGTCCGCTGGGTCACAACCTCCCTTAATCGTAAGCCGCAGAGAGGACAAGGATGGCCCTTCAGCGTCAGTACAATGTGTTGTGAGCATGTGCTCATAAGGGAGCACTGCATGTGTGTGTGTGTGTGTGTGTGTGTGTGTGTGTGTGTGTGTGAGTGTCTGTTTTGCGTGTACATGTGCGTGCATGAATAGGGTAGCGAATCAAATCTTAATGGCGAACAGCATTCATATTTCAACAATATAAACAAGTCTGGGTGAGACAGGTCGGCGTTATGACTTATTCATGCCATGTGACTGGTTAGGGGGTAGAAGGGCTGTGGATGGTCATTCTCTGGCACCAGGGTGTGATCAAGCATGTACAGTAAAGCAGGGGCACAAGGCAGTGGCGTGGATGGACATCAGAGACGCATGGGCACCAGTGGTACCAGTCGGAACAAAGAAGGGTTATCACTGGGGCAAGTTCGGTCCCACTCAGGGGCATGACATTTTGTATCCATGGTAACCTGTTTGCGATATAGGTGGGGGTTTGTTGCTAGGTGGGCTTGAATGATGTTGGTTTAATAGTGTTATGGCTGCAGAACTGTGTTGGGACATCCGGATTTAACCCACGAACCACGAGTGGATTGGAGTCCATGCAGCAGTCTTGTGGTGGGCTAATGATGAATTAATTGTATAGACAAGACTACAATTATAGCCATGGTGTTTAGTCTTAGGATATAGTGGCTCACCACATAATGCACTTTCTGACAGGTGTGCAGGACCAGCTGGGAAGAGAGAGAAGGGGGGGGGGGGGGCGCGGAGAGATGAGAGAAAGAGTGGAGGGAGGGGAAGAGAGAGAATGAGCCAGGAGAAGATGTGCTGAGGAGGAGGGCTAACATTGCGCTCTCACTGAGGCTAAAGAAGAAGTAGAGAAGATGTGGAGAGCAAAGCCAGGGAGATAGAGGAAGAGTGAGGAGAGACAAATCTGAGAGTGATTTCATCCAGTGTGGGGGAAAGAAGAGCTTTGAGCCTTGTCAGTGGTTTAGAAATAGCAATTTATTTTGACATGATTCATGCCTTTTGCGCTACAAGCTATAAGCTATTTCGTTGTTAAAGGAACCGTATGTAAGAAATGTAATTCAATTAATCATAAAATGGCCCTGATTTGTCACTAGACATTAGGAAATCATGCTAATTTCAAATACTTATATCACTGATAACAGTAGTCCGGCCAGGATATCGTCATTTAAAAAAGTGAAGTTGCAGCCCTCAACTGATGTTGATGTTTACATATTTGTGTTTTAGCCTGATCCGCCACCCTCCACCTATCTAGTAATCACAAAGTCAGAAGTGTTTCAGCATCTGGGTTGCCAGCTCTGCTCTAGTTACCACTTCTGCGGTGTACACCGCTGTACAGTATTTTGAAAATGATTGTAGTACCAGTTTTGGCCAAAATCCTACATACGGTTCCTTTAATGCAAAAACAATCTAACTCAAAACTATTCCGAATAATATATTTTTGCTCCCAAATGAAAGTTCGAATTTGTTATCATCCATAAATAGACCATAGGTTGTTTAAGGCCACAGACAGACGGGTGAAGAGGAGGGCAGGTTGAGTGGTCCACATCGCTGCCTCTCAGGGGTGTGGAGCGCAGCGCAGCGCAGCGTGTCTCTCTTTCTCCTCCTGCACTCGTTTCTTTGACACTAATCCTCCGTGTCCCCTGTTTCTACCGCCATCCACTTCCCTCTCTCTTTCTGTCTTTCTCCCTCTCTTCTTTCCCCTCTCATGCTGTCTTTTCGTCTCTATATCGCTGTCGTTGTTATTTGCACCCCGCCACCAACCACAACCAACCCTCCATCGTAACCCACCCTCACCCTCACCCCACCCTCACCCTTTACCCTCACCCAACCTCCACTGTACTCCTCTGTTCAGCATTCCTGCTGTCCTGTTTTTGTTTGTCATCCATCTGGGCAGAAGTTGCACTACAGCTCCCAAAAGCACCCCAAGGCTCCAAATCAGGCATTAGCAGTCAAGCAGAGTATCACTGATCTGATCAGGCATCAGTGGTCAAGCACAGCACGACTGATTAGACGTGATCACATCAGCGGCCAGAACGGCACTGTGTGTCTCGTCTTAATGCCAGGCAGTGAAACAGAAAACAAAAACCTGTCACGAATCATGAAAGCACTAGGCTGCCCTGAGGTACCATCAAGCAGTCACTGACCAACAGTGACCTCTCGCCTGACCTGTCAAAACCCCCATGGTGAAGGCTTATGGGTAAGGCTGGGTCTTGATTGGGGAACTATTAACTATGTTTTTTTCACAGGTCATTCTCAGGACTGGTAGCGAGACACACACACACACACACACACACACACACACACACACACACACACACACACACACACACACATATTGGGGGAAGTGAAAGAGAGGAGAGAGGGGTGAACATCCAAATCATCACAGTGAGCAAAATCCCAGAGTGCAAGAGAACCACATGACCATGTATTGCATTAAAACGAACAAATAAACAAAAAAAGATGGTGCAACACAGCACAACACAACACAACAGATATGGAATTAAGCTGAACCTCACAGCTGCACATTCTCAGCTATCTCATCTAGTTCTAACAGACGGTAGGCCACACAGAACACAAAAACAGACCATACCAGACGATAACATAAAGGCCCTAACAAACCAATAAACAAACACTTACACACAATATACTGTTGGCACAACACACAGCATCCTCTCCTTTCTGAGGAATTACTTCTTCCGGTGTCCTCTCAAGCTTAATCTTACATCTCACTACCAGATCAAACATCTTTTAAAAGAATAAAACACTTCATATGTGTTGGATTCATATGTTGTGTCACAACAGTAGCATATTCCTTATGTGCTGGCAGTTCTACAAATGTGTGGTGTACCTTTTTGCGCACACACAGCTGTGGAATGTCAGTGTGCGCGCAAGTAGGACGTTTGATTGGCAGACACCTTTTCCTCGCGCTAATTGGCTAAATGTCCCAGAAATCACAGCTTTGGCTTTCCCTTCCTCTCCCCCTCTCCGGCACGAGCCCTCGTCTACATTATATCTTATTTATTTGTGTGTTTGTTTATTTGTTCATTTCATCAGAGCACGAAAAAGTGCAAAACTGCTGTTTGGGCACTTTTTCCCCTGTGATAGCATGTTTGCGCTTTGTCTATTCAGCATCCGGCGTGTCAGCGAGCGTGTGTGACAGCCGGTTGCGCAGCGCGAAGGGTCGACTGTGCCACACGCTCGCGCAGAGACGGTAAATTGCTTTTTTTTCCGGTAGATTCGCGCAGTGCTGCTGCTGCCGCTCTGTCGCTGCTGCCAGTGGCGGCGCGGGCTAGGAGAGGGAACGGTTCCGCGGTAATGACTTCTCAGGCGTTTTGGGATCAAGCACTGCGCGCGCCTGGGGTCACTAATTCAATCAGGAGTTCATTCTGAATAGGTGTTAATGCCCCCGGCGCGTGTGTAGAGCGCTTCCCGGCCGATTTATCAAGCTGCCAATATGTGATGGCCGTTATGACTGCTGCCATGACCTCAGTGCGCGAGGATCCCGCATTAAATGTGATGCACCGGCCACAATTGTCTCCCGTTTTTACTAAGAAAATGTTGTGTGTTTGTGTTACAGTATTACAAAGTGATTGTTTGACTGCATGCATGTGTGTGTCTGTATGTATGCGTGTGTGTGTGAGAGAGAGAGTGTGTGTGTGTAAGCTGAGCCACAGAGACGCTGACTACAGGGGAATCTCAGGAGCAGCAGCCTAGACGCCAAAGAACACACTCTTCCTCTCCTCTCCTCTCTTGTTTATACCACTCATCCACATACCCCCTTGTGTAAGCTACATGTGTTGGTCAGTGTGTGTGTGTGTGTGTGTGTGTGTGTGTATGTGAATGTACGTGTGAGTATGGAATTTGTGTGTATATGTAGTGATCAGGTGCTAGAAAGTGATGGCTGTCAGACCCCCCCACACCCACCCACCCCCCACCAAACACACACACACACACACACACACACACACACTCCTCTTTCGTCTTACTCAGCAGAAATGGGAGGAAGTGGGGGAGGGCAAAGAGAGAGGGAAGGAGAGATGGAGAAAAAGAGGGGCTGGGGGAGGGGAGAGACTGTGCTGAGTTGGAACATCATCGGGGATACGGTTCATGCTGGACTAAAGCACAGAACATCTCTATAACCTTTACAGCGATCTTTAGGAGTTTCACAGACAATTACATATATGCATATGTATGATGTGCAGTGACATGTGTGTTTGGTGTGTGTAAGTGTGTGTGTCTTTGTGACGTGTGTGTGTGTGTGTAATATATATATATATATATATATATATATATATATATATATATATATACATAGAGAGAGAGAGAGAGAGAGAGAGAGAGAGAGACATAGAAGAATACACTGGAAAGACAGTAGGAGTGAAATGGATAAAGGCAGAGTGAGAGTTCCATGGAAACAAATGAAAATGAAAACAAGAGGCTGAGAGGGGGGGGGGGTTAATTATAAGTCTGCTAATCACAATTCATTGTGTTGTTGTGGAGACATAGGGTAGTATTTCTCCTTTTCAAATTGTATTGCAAAAAAAAGTCAGACAACCCCACATACTGTAGCTCAAGTTCAAATGTGGATGTGACTGTAATGGGCTATCCTGACACATACACATGGCATCCATTATTTTTAGCAGTGTCCAAAACAAGCCTGGGGACATGGTCATTCCCCCGCCGGAGGGTTTGTCTCTGACCTCTACTGCGGCTTGAGTTTGCAGATGGCCATCCAACCCCCCCCACCCACCCACAGCCATGAAATATTAAACAACACACTGCCACTGCATGGGGGTAAGGGCAGCGCGCTCATAGCCAAGCTGCTGTGTGTGTGTGTGTGTGTGTGTGTGTGTGTCTCCCTGTCAGAGGAATCTGTGTGTGAGTATGGGGCAGTGTCAGAGATGGGACGTGTGTGTGTGTGTGTGTGTGTGTGTGTACTGTATGTGTGCATGCAGTGATGTTACACCAAGGTTTCTTTCTGTGACATTGTGAATGCATGGTACTGGTATGAGTAGGCATTACAGAATGTGTGTGTGTGTGTGTGTGTGTGTGTGTGTGTGTGTGTGTGTGTGTGTGTGTGTGTGTGTGTGTGTGTGTGTATAAAGCCATTATATCAGTGTGTATATCACCTTGTCCTATGTTCAATTTTTAACACAAACTCCCATAAAAGACTAGTCACACATACCATGCCACCATACCATCTCACATACCCAGAGTAATCGAAAAATTGTTGTCATGACGCAGAAGGAGTGCAGCATGTAACTGAGGTCAGTTGTGGATATCTGCTACTCTCACAAGATGAACTGGACTGGAATATAAAGTGCCTTTGCCTTTGATTTACATGACTGCTTTGCATTGACTTTGGTGGACGAGTAAATAAATGCTTTGCACAGTTTTCTCACAGTTTTCTGTGTGTTGTCTTGCAGATTGCTCTGTTCTGATATATCCGAAAGAAGCTATGCTACATGCAGCATGCTACTGCAAGGCAGACTTGTTTTGTTATTCATTAGTCCTGATCAGTTGGTCCCTCAACAGAACATTGAACTTCAACTGGGATTAAATCTAACATTTAAAAAGCAATGATTGGGAGTGTGTCGATCCAGCAACGAATTCAAAGCCTGTAACTGTTACAGTAATGAAGGACTGACTTTAAACAGGCAGCAACATCCTGATGGAGAGGCAGCGGATGTGGGATGAGAGGGAGAGACAATGCACTGCAGACGTGACAGAGGCAGGGGCAGGGGCAGGGGCAGAGGTAGAGGCAGGGGCAGGGATAGAGGTAGGGGCAGAGGTCCTTCAGAAACAGAACAGACACAAACCATTAACTCCAAACAGGCTCCTGCTCTTCAAGCAGCATCACACACATTGTCCACAGAAGACATATCAGCTTGGGCAGAGAAAAAAAGGAGCCATTATTTACAGTGAGAGAGGAGTGAGTATGGATGAAAGAGGACTACAGTGATGAGAGAGAAAGAGATAGAGAGAGAGAGAGAGAGAGAGAGAGAGAGAGAGAGAGAGAGATGAAAAAAGAGTGGCACACATGTCCGATCGCATCCGAGCTTCAGCTGTTTCAAATGCATTGCAGAGCCCTCACAGCAGCCAAAGCAGATAAAACAACTGCATCCATGTGAAATTGCAAGAGAGTTTTAAACTGAAGCTCACAGTTGGTCATCTGGAGCCATTGACCCTTGTGAACGTCCAAGCAGAAAATGCTCGCTGAAGAGACTCAATTCTGACAGGGCATTTTGGACTGTAGCTCTACTTTAGGCAGGAAAGCTCCAGCACCACTACAATACAAGTAACCAAGCAGTGGAATAATGTATTAATAATTAATGTATTATTAATATAATTATTACCACACAGGGGTTGACTGGTGACGTGATGATGATGATTATGTTAACAATTATGACAATTATGATATTTATAAAGATGATGATGATGATGATGATGATGATGATGATGATGTTAATTAAAGGATTATCTACTCTTCTATCACTTAATATATTATAATTTTAAAATTACTATGTCTAGTCTGGATTTAATCTGATGAATGCATTCCAGCACACACACACACACACACACACACACGCGCACGCACACGTTTTGCCTTTGGTTGAGTGAAGGTAAAAATCACTTTCCTTAAACAATTAAAACTGAAGTGGGTTATTTTGCATGTCTGGAATAATAATAATAATAATAATAATAATAATAATAATAATAATAATAATGATACATTTTAAGGCACATATCTTCTGAGGTTGTTGCGTCCACAACAGCAGGTCTCCAACACCGAATTGGTCTAATTTTGAAAGTTGTTCTGAAAACATTTCAATCTCTGAAACGTAGGCCTATAGCCTACGTATAAATGAGATCGCTTCTATGTAAATTATATTCTTAAAACCATCTGCTCCTATTAGTACATATTCTCGTTTGAGTCTAAATAAGACCTGCAGCGCATCGTTCATCATTAAAAGTCGTCTGCAGTTATCTGTACTTGACGCTGACCGTATTCATGTAATTAACGGAAATATTAAAATGTTTTGCTAAAGCAGCTAATATACAGACAAGTTGAATTTGTTATTTCAAGCATGTGATATATCATGGGTTGACTACACTGAAAATGTTTCTATTTTGATGTTTCCATTGTGCATGTAATTGTCGGCCAACTAATAGGCCTATACCAGCATTTTCGTCGAAAATGTAAGTTATATAAATATACAAAGGAATTACAAGTATGTCAATTATTTTATTTACAAATATGTTTAATTATGTTTATCCTGAAGATGTGGCGAAATCGAATGTATTGCTAGAGTGCTTGAAATCTGTAGCCTATATATATAATTGCTAGCTGTTGCAGACCAATTGAGGACAAGAAATGCATCGCAAAATCACCCGTTTTGACAGAAATTTTTATTAAACATTATGAAAACAACATTCCATTTTGAAACATTTTGGTTTGAACTTATCGACATGTAAGGACATTTCAATGTTTCGTCAATAAATATATATAGAAATCATATTTACACATTTTTACATCTGGCACTGCGCCTCAGAGGCGGACGGGCCTCAGGTACATGCGTCTTTCATCCAAAGAGGAAAGATATATTGCCTGTATACGGGAGATAGGTAAAAACAAAAAAAGAGCAAAAGAAAGAAAGAAAGAAAGAAATGAAGAAAGAAGACTTTACAATCAGCATGCAGCAACTAAACATGTGCATTGCATTATTTTGCATAAACAAACCATTAACCATCAAAGTAATGTTAACTAAGTGAAACCCGCATAAATCCAAAAGCTGTAAAAATTAAATGTGTGTGCCCAGTTAAATAAGTAGAGCTTTACGTAACATCCGGCGCGCAAGAGAGTTGGACCAGTGTATGATATACTGCTTCAATAAATAAAAAAAAATGGGGAATGTTTATTTGATACCTAGCCTAATTACCATAGCGTACTTAGTTGCTGACGAAATCGATGGTTTGTTTATATTAAGCAATGCAATACACAATGAAAGTTGGACGCATTCTTAATGCAAAGGATTGTCAACATAAATACAGATGATTGGGAGTTAAACATTTAGAGAAGAAAGATCCCCTTTAAATGAAAGACAAAACTGGGCGCATCCAGGCGAATGATTGCGTTGTTTCTGCGTCGTTTGACGCGCAGCTCACCATTAAAGACAGTCTCTACTCTTTCAGTTCTGTGTAATGTACAATAACATTTTCGTTTAGAGCACCATTCCACAATCAAATGTAGAATCAGTGAACTGTATACACATGAAGGTAAAATGTTGCTGATGATCACCTGTTAACTGCCAACGATTTATGGCCGATTTCAAAGGTGGACATCTGAGTACGTGACCGCACAATATGAAGGAAATAAGCTTATTCAAAAAATATATCAGGACAAAATATTTCAGTGCATGTTTCAATGTCGACCAAATCATCTTCTGTTGAAGTAAATTGTTGAACTCCTTCTGATTAAATTAGTGCGATTTTCATCTCCAAATCGTTAATTCTAAATGTTGTTTTCTTTTCTTTACTAGTGCAGTCATATTATCCCCTTTGCATTTTTTACATAGTCCATAGGAGAATAATATTGTAAATGATTTGAGTTATTTGCATGCTTTTACATACAAACATGTTAAGACGTTTTAAGTTATCAAGCAAAATGTCATCAAAAAGGCAGCTAACAAGCTAACTTTTCTCTACATTATGTACATGTGGGAATAAATAATCTCTCAAAGGTGGCTCAGTTTATGCATTTTTAAACACGTTCTTTGAAACAAGAAAGAAAATAGTTGAATGCACATAGCGACTAGTGAAGATGCTTCTGCGTCCTGAGAGGAGGGGAGTTTGCCTTGCAGGCTCGGCGGCAAGGATGCAATTCTGTAGAGAGAGATGCTCTAATGCTTAACGCTGAAGATGAGAAAGAGGTGGGGGTGAGGGGAAGGGGATTCATGCTTCAATTAAGCGAGTGGCACTAAAAGGACGGCGGTAGGCCTACAGCAGATAGGCAACCATACATGCCCTGCATGCAGGGTGTGTATAACATGGACATAGCACGATACTCTTTTTTTGTCCCGTATCTGTACTCTTCCGTTCTTCCATTCCCAGGCCTAAGCCGTGAAGAGGACTTGTGATTTGTCCCTTGTTCACTTTATGTCCGAAGAGCAGGCCTAGGTAAAGCCACGGTATCAATTCCAGTGAAGTCCCCTTCCCTTTAAGACTGGTGCAATGACCCCACGACAGGTGGTCGTGAATAAGCGAGTCTCAGATTTAGAAACGCTAAACGCTTATAAATCACTGTTCTATCAGGATCAATGGTCTAGTAAGACTTCAAATGTGTTAGTCGAATCAAAGACGAAAATAATTTCTCTATAGGACAGCAGGTGCTTTTGGATCCCTTACGACAGAGATCGCATAGGCCTAATGCATAGCCTACTTCTCTCTACTGTACAGAAATAAACTGTGATTAAGACTAAAGAATATTGTATAGGCCTATACACAGGCAGGGAACACACCTGTAGAGACCTATTTCTAATGTCACTTCTGTGTGCGTCAATTTCGTGAACTGTAAACAAAACTTCACACAGAAAAAAATACAAAGTATGGTTAAAAATAAATAAGATAGTCAGTGGGGAGAGTCTAAGACATGAAAAACTCATTGGATCCTTTCCCATGACTTCCGTTTGACGCCTCTCTGTTACCGTTGCCGCTGAAGGTTCGGCTCGCGAGCTTCTCGTACTTTTCCTTGTACAGGTCCCGTTCTTTGACAAGGCGCGCGACCTCTTGTTTGAGCTGCTCCACCTGATTCTGGAGTGTGCACTTCTCGCTCTCCAACATGTGCCGCTGTTGCACGCGTTTGAACCGGCATGACTGTGCGTAGCCCCGGTTCTTCAAGGTCCGCCGCTTCTGCTTGAGGCGAATCACCTCCTCCTTGCTGAATCCCCGCAGCTGTCTGTTGAGCTCGCGTACAGTCATGCTGACCAGCTGCTCGTCGGAAAAGCGGTCCTCCAGGCGCGCGTGAGAGTGGTGGCTGTGGTGGTGGTGATGGTGATGGGCCGGGTGGTGGTGGCCGTTTGCGGTGGCGGAGAGATCCTCCCCAGCGTACTGTGGCCCGCGGAAGCCCTCATATGGTGCGTGGTGATGGTGATGGTGATGCGCATTTCCAATCAGCGCCTCCACCGCGTCCTCCGGCGTGAGATTCAAGGCTTCGGGGTTGATATGATGCTGGTAATTGGGAATCCAATAAAGATCTTCCAGCTGCCCTTTCCCGCCGGCGGTCGGATTGTTGTTGTTGCTGTTGTTGTTGTTGACACCGTTAGCCAAGTTGTGTCCCGGAGGCGCACCAGGGCTAGGTGCGCCAAAGCTGGGGGAGGAGGGCACGGAGGAACACGGCGTGCTCAGGGGGGTAGAGGACAGTGAGCCCGGCGGGAGGCGGTGGCAGTAGCGCTCGGCTTCGGGCGGCTCCTTCTTCACCTCGAACTTCATCAGGTCGAAGTCGTTGACATACTCGATAGCCAGGGGACTGTTCGGTAGCTCCGCGCTCATGGCGAGATCGGTGGCCATGTCAGTCCATGCGAAACGCGCGCGTGTTTTGTTTTTTTACTGGCACTTTGCTCTCACAGCCTCCGACGTAGGTGACCGACTGAATGTCTCCAAGCGTAATTTATACAGATGGCTTTAATACATATGCACGCGCCTGAGAGAGGGTGTATTTAGTCCTTAAAACAGCTTCTATTTATAGCGGCGCTGAGCTCGCGCAGTTTCGTACATGTAAATGAACTTGTACACCTGCCAGTCCGCCTCTCGGTCCCTCTTGTTGACAACTTGTGCCGGGTCAAATGAACGCCTTAATATCACGAAGCAGGGGAGGGTGAAACAAGAAACTTGTGATGTCAGAGACACAAACCTGTCTTGTCCTCCCGTCACCTCAATAGCGTTCGGCCGCTGCAAACAATTCTTGATATCGAAAGAGATGCAAAGATTTCTCCCTCCTTTGCCTTCTCTCCTCAGTAGGCTATAACGATTTAAATCCACTCCGTCTGATGGTCGACTCACGCACCCAAGTTTTGAGAGAGGGCCAGACTTGGGCAAAGTCCGTCAAATTTCCACTGGATCAGGAAAGTAAAAATCCTGTTTAAGAAATGCACGGTTGTCGCCCTCCAGGCCTCTGGGGGCCTGTTGTTTTGCGGAGTTTCTTACCGCGGCGTGAAGTGCACCACTTGGGTCAGTGTTCGCTGCAGCCTCGGGCGCCTTTTGGAGATTAGTTTAATGAAAGCATACTTCTTCCTGCAGTAGCAGATATCCTGTGCATCCAGAACGTGATTTCCTTGCTAAATGTGTTATGTTGGATAATAAACCCTCGTCTCTATTTTGGGGGCTTGGTTGTAGCCGCTCTTAGCTGCGGACACGCAGTTTCAGTCGCGCACCGAGAGACTATCTGTGATTTTATACTCACAACTGCTTGAACTGTCCCACCCAGCGTACGGGACAGACCAATGGAATGGGGCGCGGCTGACATATTTGCATTGTCCTATAGCAACCTCTCCTCTGGGCCAGCTGAAGCGAGCGTGCGGCAGCTGTCAGAGGCTCAGTCTCCGCGAGAACAGGTGCTGAGTCCCGCCCCCTAGCGACTAAGCTCCGTCTTGAACACAGAGTAGAAGATGCGCAAAAAGGAAAGACGATAGCGCTGCTAGATTTACTGAGAAAATGTTTACTTCGAATGCCTAAAACTCCTCTCTGAATTTATGTAGCCTTTGGAGAACGTGGGTATTTTAGGCTGCTGACATAGGCATGCGCAAGGAGACTAAACGTGGAACTTTTTTTATGCAAAAATTAACATAAGACTTTAGGAGTAAGTTTGTGAATTGTTGATTCTATTTTACACCAAACGGAACAAATATGGCTATACACAATCCCCACTCATATAAATTACTTTTCATAGGCGTATTCAGCATCGATTTACAGAGGTAGCATGTATTTTACACAGTACAATACTGAGGAAATTACGCCGGTACAGTCGCAGTAGGATGCATTCCTATTGAGTTTGATAAATGGGAAATTATTGCTTTTCCTAAAGAGGGAATGTGAGGAAAATACTCTCAAACAAGTTATAGCAAAACTCACACCCTAATCTCAAGCTTTCTGTAATGGACTGAAGACGCGCCATTTGAAGCGGCCCACTCAATCTCATTCAGTCTCTTCATAAAATCAATGCACATCTCCAGCACTACAAATAAGTGTGCAATATCTGCTCCCGGGTTAATTATGATCGGCTTTTGACCTGATGATGACCAAATGAATCACATAGCGCATCAAGTCAGTCTTCATCACAGAGTCGCGTGTGGGCCAGGGGTCACGCAACATCAGTTAAAAGGGGCCGTCGTCGTCTTTTTTACCACCTGCCGTCTGGGCCTTGCATACTGTATAAAACAAGTTAAAAGCTAACGTACATAATACACACGTTTGCTTAAACATCGACTATTACCGAATTATGGCTAAATGTATTCACACCGTGGCCAATACTGTTAAAAGTTTATTATGGTAACAAAGTGATCTTCGTGCATGCGCCATTCTCCTTCACTTGGAGTGATGTCCGAGAGACGCGCGCAGCTCGCATCAAATCTGCCGACGCAGAGGAAAGAAATAAGATGTATTAAGGGAAGGGACAAATCATATCGCGGTGCTTGAAGTTTAAGGTGCGCAAAGTCATTATATGCGTTTTATCAAATAAGCAGGGCTGGACCTCAAAGTCCGAGCTAAGCAGTCCGCTTTGAAATGCCACATTTAAGAAGATCTACTGAAGTCCATTCATTGAGGGGGGCGATGGGCTGTGAGCGCGTGGCCGAGGGCTCTAGACATAAATTTGAAGTCAGGGTTTTCATTGTGCCTTTGCATATTGGGAGTTAGTGGCTGGTGCAGTTCCCCCTATTTAAGCAAAATGGACATCAGCATGTCGGAGATCCAGAGAGAGAGAGAGAGAGAGTGGGAGAGAGAGAGAGACAGAGAGGATTGAGTTGTGAATTCCTATGAAACCACAGACAAGCATTTTACTGCTTAACTCTGTCTATCGTGTGTGTGTGTGTGCATGAGGTGAATGGGGTTAGGGGTTATCTGAAGCCCTCAAATCTTCAGCTCAAAGATTCAGCACTAATTGTCAATACAACTTCCCTTAAGTCATATAAGGTATGGGAGAGACTTGGCAACTTTTGGTCAGTACACTAATACAGCCCAGCCTTCACCATCAGATAGTTTGACACCTCTGCTCAGCGACGGCTGTAAGCTATCTCTAACAGCAGGCCCATATCTGTATACAAAAGGGCGTAAAGGACATTGAAACGATGGAAGGTTTCACTACATAGGCCTAGATGGAAGGTTTCACCAGATTCACTTCAGTCTGGTTCCGAGAAGCAATAAATGCATTTTTAAATGCCATTCGACATGTGTTATTCAGTGCTGCCACTGCCAGTGTCAGTTCAGATGACGTTTTCGATTCAGCGTCAGTTTTACTCTACGCCTCTACTACGACCCCAGTCTCCACTCTGTCCCTTTGTCACAAACCCTGTGTGGCTACTACGTCTGGCAGTGGACCTCTCTTCTCCCGCCGCCCGCAGCGCAGTCCGTCTGTCTAGTCTCCCGCCGCCGCCGTCAGTCCGACTCTACTTCCCGCGTCGGAAAATGCTCACGGACAGTATATGTCATGTCGAATATCTCGCTCAAAAGGGGCCGCACAGAAAAACTGTGTGGAGAGAGAGAAGAGACAGAGGGAATAGAGAAGGAGAAAAATGGCCCGCGAATGAGGAGGGAAGTATAACTGGGGGAGATGAGGGGTGGAGAGCGCGCGGGGAAAGAATAGTATGATGGAGAGAAGGAAAGAGACGGGGCACGACTAATGAATCTTCTTCTTTGGGGCGCAGGTGATCGTTATTGAGTGAGCCGCGCGGGGTTTTCTCTGTCTCTCTCTCTGCTGCAGCTCCCGTAATCCCAGGGAGAAAAATTCCGCTTGAGCTTTTCCTGCGTCTGCAGCTCGTGCCTCCCCGTGCTTTTACTCAGAAGCGGTGTATTGATCTTAATTAGAGTTTGCAGAGCTCAGCAAGTCCTGCTGTAGGTTCGAGACAGGCGGTAGCAGACATCTGTCTCAAACACTTACATGCACACACACATCCACATACACATCTGTCTCAAGCACTTAGGTATACTTATACACATGCAGCTGTCCCAAGCTCTAACACTCACCAGACCTGCCTTAGCACATGCATGCACATCTGGCTACAGCACTTACAAATACACCTGTTTGTAAGACTTACACAGACAAACATATGTCACTAGTAACTTTACAAATTTAACTCGTCTTATATTTCAAGTGCACACATCTGTTTCCTCCCTTCTTCAGGCATCTCTAATCTCCACACACACTGGCTTTTACAATCAAATATAGTCTGTCTGCACATACATTTCAAATGCTCAGGGACAGCCACACACAGGGATGGATTACTGCACGGGCCTACCGGGCCCAGGCCCAGGGGCCCAAGGGGTCAGGGGGCCCTGAAGCCCAAGCCTTTGCATGGAACCATTGCCTCAATATCAACAAATCAGGATGTAGGCTATGAATCTGATTGAATTTAGTATTGGCCATCCCTAAAATGCACCAAAATACAGGAAATCATTACTACATATACTACAATTAGTGGGGGGCCCTTAATACATCTGGGCCCAGGGGCCTGAAAGTTCATAATCCGCCCATGGCCACACACTAAAACACACAGACATTTGTGTCGAACATCTCAACAGAAAACAGAGTCAAGATATTTTACACACCAGCTTATTTGTGCTATTGTTATAGACTACATATAGTCAGTCTCTCGTCTTTCCCTCACACACACGCACACACTGGTTAGCACTCTGGACTTGTAACTGGAGGGTTGCCGGTTCGAGCCCCGACCAGTGGGCCACGGCTGAAGTGCCCTTGAGCAAGGCACCTAACCCCTCACTGCTCCCCGAGCGCCGCTGTTGTAGCAGGCAGCTCACTGCGCCGGGATTAGTGTGTGCTTCACCTCACTGTGTGTACACTGTGTGCTGTGTGTTTCACTAATTCACGGATTGGGTTAAATGCAGAGACCAAATTTCCCTCACGGGATCAAAAGAGTATATATACTTATACTATACTATATACACACACACACACACACACACCATAGATTCTGACTTATACACTTGTACAGTTCCCTCAAACAAACAGAAACATGTAAACACACCCACGTCACACACCACACACACACTTCAACTTAGAGAATGTGTAAGTGGAGGTCAGACCTGTGTACCATGTGTCTCTCCTACACACTCCTACGCATAATCTCCTCACTTTTACACAAACACCCAACTAGTCAACCATCTCCCCAGTTAAACTTGTGTAAATACAAGTGTACTACTAGAAGATGCATGAGCCTATCTCTACTGATATGAATATGCACGTATAAAATGGTCCAAAATAATCCAAAATCATACTAGACTCCCTCTCCGCATATAAGAAATTGACTTCACAGTCAGTTGTAACTGTACCATTCATGTAACGTATCTTTGTGTCTAAAGCTTTTATTGTGTAGTTTAGTTCTGTCTGTGATTCACCGTATGATTAGTTAATCTATGAAATGTTTATTAAAGTCAGTAGCTTATTGATTTGGTCTTGTGCTTTCAGGAGCTGGAACAAGCTGTATGTAGTCTGTTGTGATGATATTTTGCACTAACATACTCTTTGGTGCTGTACTGTCTGGTTCATGGGAAAACAGGTTTGAGGGAAGTTCCTGAACTAATATGTTCATGCTCAGACACATACATGTGAATGCATGTGTTTCATGTGCAAGCATTTCAGACCTTACCATTGTAATAGCAATTTCACCTCTGTGTTTTGAAGAAAAGAAGTCTGTCAGTGTCCTCCTCCAAGCACCAAGAAGCACACCCAAACCCATGATTGAAATCAGTCAGCATTCTGCTTTTAATTCCAATACAAACACTTGAACAATTAAAACCTTGGGAAAGCTGGTTTTTGGACGCTCTAGGCACGGCGGGGGCAACCCCTGAGAGGTCACAGTCTCTAAAATCTGGGCTTGATATGAAGCTTTTCCCCTTTTGCTGAGAGGGTGAGAGAGAGAGAGAGAGAGAAAGAGAGAGAGAGAAAGGGAGACAAATACTTTAGTTAGTGTGACAGCCAAGGCTACTTATTCACGTAAATATCTTTCCGTAGTTCAGATGCATGAGGGGGTCTGTTCAGTAGCCATGGCAAGTCACATGACCAGGGTTCTCACTCTAAGTCAAACGTACAATTCCAGGACTTTTCCCTGACTTTCCCTGACAAAAAACTTGAATTTCCATGATCTACTATACAATGAATAGTACAATATACCGACCAATGATTTGAGAGCAGCCGTGTAGCGTTTAAGAATCTTTTACTTTTTTAGAGCGAGAGAAGACTAAATGGGCATTGAATAAATACAAAGTTGGGCTACTCAAGCAAGCAGTAATGCGAATAACCAGATATACACCAATTCTGCATGGAAATATATTTGTATTAATATAAGTACATTTTAAACTGCTACAACTAAATTCACTGATATTCTTGACTTTGCCCCAAACATAATAAAATTCCGTGTTTCCGTCCGACTTTCCGTGTCTGGAATAGACTTTCCAAAATTCCACGATATTCCAGAAATTCCATGACCCGTGGGAACCCTGCATGACTCACCGATGGGTGGGACCAGGGCGTGAGGGGGCGTGTCTGGGGGGATGCCATCCTCTGGGGAGCTGGGGAGGGCAATGAAAGACGGCAGTGACCGAGGGGTAGACTCGCACGAGAGGGACCCTTCCTCATTCTCCGGCTCAGCCGACGATGCGAACGATGAGTCTGTAACTGTGCCCTGACTCTGGTCTGGCCTGTAGGGGAGAGAGAGAGAGAGAGAGAGAGAGAGAGAGAGATGGAAGGATGATGAGAGATTTTCATGTGGAACCTTCAGGGCTGCTTTAGCTTTCAACATTTTCCAGCTTTCAATTTCAAGATTTCAGAACAGCTGCGTAGCATACTAGTATCTTTGATATTTTTTAGAGCGGGAAATGAATAAATGGGCATTGAAAAAAACAAATAGGGCTAACCACAACCACTCAAGCAAGCAGTAATGGAAAAAGGTAATGAAGCTGATAAACATCAATGCTGCATGGAAATATATTTATATTAATGTATTTTGGCAGATACATTTTAAACTGCTACAACAGAATTCCCTGATATTCCTTGACTTTGTACCAAAAATTATAAAATTCCCTGAACTTCCATGTCTGGAA
>NW_027468656.1:28824-33824 GCF_046254945.1 Alosa pseudoharengus
AGTGTTGTAGTTGCTATATTTGTTATCGCATGTGCACTCTGTGTGTGTGTGTGTGTGTGTGTGTGTGTGTGTGGTGCTTACCTTCTCTCCTTGAGGGCAGTAGCCTCTTATGAAGTCCTGACATACGGCAGCTTTGCGTGACACGTAGACATGACTATAAGGGCAGCTGCTGTTATTGCAAATCCCTCGCAGATAGTACGAACACACCGGCATCTACACACAGATGGACAAAAGATAGCCAGTGAGAGTCAGTCAAGGACCAGAACAATCTGAAGTGAAAATAAGCGAGTAATCATCGTCATCATAATAACAGACTTAATGGAGAGTAAACAAATGATCGTAAGAGCCTGAATTAGGCCTGGTGAATAATAGAATGATCATAATAAGCTAACAAAAGAAAGTTAGATATTAATAATTTTAGCAATCTCAGTCTTAAGTTGGCATACTATAAAAAGAAGCACAGAGATTGGTTCTGATACAGTAAATATGTCTGGAGAAGTTAATTTGCTTCAAATGACCTGAAGCAGGGGAAAACCGGCCATCAGACAGCCTTGTTTTTCTTAACACCAAAGCGCTGCCAAAACTCCACTCTGGTTCCCACAGAAAATCAATACACGAGAAAGCCTCCCTTCATTCGGTTCATGACATTTAAAGGAAACACAATCTAAATTTGCTTATTATACCATAACTGATTCTTTGGAACAGACCACAAATCATAATCAACAATACAGTATTCCAGCATTAAGCAATATAAATGATGACGTCCTGTGCTCCAGTCATATTATGTAATTGCAAAAGGCAATAGCCTTTATGTACTTGAAATTCAGGGCAATTACATTTGACCTGTCAATTTAATTTTTTATCTAACTTATAAGGTTTGCTGATTATTGCAAGCTGGTAAAATCAACATATGCTTCTAATTCCACAGTTGGCGTCCTAAGGTAAATATCGTGACTAAGCAGACAGGTGTCAGTGACCTAGCATGCTAACCTTTGTCAAGTTTTTGTAAACAAGCCGTCTCAAGTCCTACAGCTAAGTAAGGCTGGGTCCAGAGACAGGCAGAGGACACTCATCATGTCATTTGTACTGGGATTTTGACATGGGACAAACTTGTTTTATGTTTATCATTATGTTTTTGGTATTTGGTGACTCACAGTATATTAAAGGAACCGTATGTAAGAAATGTATTTCAATTAATCATAAAATGGTCCTGATATGTCACTAGACATTAAGAAATCATGTTCATTTTAAATACTTATATCACTGACAACATTGTCATTTAAAAAGTGAAGTTGCAGCCCTCAACTGATGTTGATGTTGTCATGTTTTGGCCTGATGCGTCACCCTCCACCTATCTACTAATCACAAAGTCAGTAGTGTTTTGGCATCCGGGTTGCCAGCTCTGCCAGTCAGAGGGGAGGGGAAGGGGATACACCGCTCTACAGTAAATTTAAATGGCCTTGCATTTAGGTCCACGGGTAAGTGTACAAATATCAATGATGCAACTGATAATACAGACATACAAATGATTAATATACTTTTGATCACATATAAAGCGCTTAAACTATGCAGCCAGTGAAGGACAAGAATCTTGTTAATAGTCCCACGTCTGCTTGGTTGTAGCTCGCTTCAGCATAAGTGTGGTGTGTATGAGGGTGAGTGTGTTGGTGGCTGTGTATGTACTGTATGTGTCTGGATTTGTGTTTGTGCGATCCTGATATAACCCTGGCAAGGGCTGGTGGGGGTGGAGGGTTGGGGCGTTGGGTAAAGGAGTTGAGGGTGGTGAGTTGAGCCTCCTTAAGGGCTAGATGTCGGGCTGGGAGGGGTTGTTGTGTGGGGGAGGTGTGGGTCAGATCATTTCTGCCTAATTAACTGCTACAGAAATATTTACCCAGGCGGGGTAGCGGTACAGCACTTCTGATGGGTTTATGTGCAGGGGGTGGGCCCTCGCCCAGGGCACGGAGGCAGGGGGGCAGCGATGTGTGTGTGGTGGACGGGTGAAAGGAATGAGGAGAGGGGTGCAGTTTGGGGGTGGGGTGGGGAGGTTGTGGGGGTCTGGTTTCTGAGTTATTTGGGGGGCCTGGCCGAAGTGGGATCGGGTTCGGGAGCACGGCTAAAGTGAGATGGGCAGGATGGGCGCTGGAACGGGGCCCGTTGCAAGGGTCTGGACGAGGGGTTGGCGGTGGCGGGGGCAGGTGGAGGCTCCACCAAGAGCTGGAGTGGCCCGTTTAGGACACACGACAGCTGTCTCCTCAACGCCTACAGGCAAGACGGTGATGGGTGACACACAGGTGTGGATGAGGCTATGGGACCGTGTGTGTGTGTGGAGATTTGCATGAAGTATTTTCAAAACCCCAACAACTGCAACATAGTTTCACACAAACAGAAACTGACCCAGAGGTCAATAGTTCAACACTCTCCCTGACAGCCAGACCTGAGACATAACTAGGGCTGTCACTTTTGTGAAAAAATCCCGTTTGATTTTTGAGACATGAGTGTTTATTGAATCGATTGTAAAATCGCTTTTCATATGTCTAAAGACGTTTCCATTTTCAACACCAAATATAGGCCAATCCACGGACAACTAACAGGCATTAGGACGAACGTAAAGATGGCGCTTGAAGACGCACAAGCCAGCAATATTTCTGATGATTTATTAGCGTGAAGTTTTGTGCACAATGACAAACAGGAGTGCAACATTCTCGAAAAACAATAAGCAGAGTAGACTGCCATAACATCAGTGAAAAACATTACTGCAGGCTTCAACGTGGCTGTGTTTACGATTAAAAATGTCAAACAAATTTCGCCTACGTAGGAACTCACGACTGCACAGTTTGCATACCGCTTTGCCCTTTTCCATAGTTTGATCTACCCAATCAAACTATGGAGAAGTACAAAGCGGTATGCAAACTGTGCAGTCGTGAGTTCCTACGTAGGCGAAATTTGTTATTATCCTATAGTCCTTGTTTACATGTGTTTACAAGTGTACATATTTGGTTAAAATCGATTCCCTATTTTAGTTTTCGAAACTTGTGTTGGTTGGTCCAATCGTTTGTGCAATCGATTTTCAAACGTAAAGTGACAGCCCTACACATAACAGCATGTTTGTAAATCATTTTTTCCCCCCACAAAGCTTAATGGCCATTTTATTTTTTACACATTCTGAACCCTAATGTCCCATACACACGCTGCTGCACTGCAATGACACAGCTCTTTCAATCGACACACAGTTGTCAGTGACACACACACACATGCTGTGTGTGGGATGGACCCTTGGTCAGTTGAGCCGGTTAAGTTACCTTTTCTCTGGACACTCTGTGCGAGAAGGGGCAGGTGCCGTCCGTCTGCTTACACGTTCCGCGTAGGAACCTGGCACAAACCACAAACCCACTCCGACATAAATCATAATCATAAATCAAGAATAATCCCTGTCTGTCCCCCAGAAACATCTCAGGTCAGTGGGACGATGAGGCCGGGCCAATGGCATCAATAACTCAATCAATAAAATGTATTGTTTATCATGCAGTATCACCATGCAACATGGCCTCAATACACTTCACAACTTTAAAAGAAAATGAGACAAAACATACAACCATGTAACATGTTATATCAGTGATTTAGATGTCATCACAGCAGTGAGATAAAGCAGAGAACACGATACTCTTAACATGTTGGTGACACGAGCCATAGAGTGGACAAGTCTATATAATACATGACATTATATATTTCTATAGTTTACTAAATGTATAAAATACAACATTCCTATTTCTGGAGCATATGGGGATGCGTGTGTTTGAAAGATTTAGTGGTATGTAAGATGTGTATAAGATTACGTCCACATATTTCTGGGAACACGCATGTGTGAATGCTTGAGCGAAAGTGTGGTAGCCAGACCAACGGCTGCCGTGCATCACCCAGGTGGGTGCTACACATTGGTGGTGGTTAGTGAGGTTCCCCCTTCACTGTGAAGCGCTTTGAGTGTTGTGAAAAGCGCTATATAAATGTAATGTGTTGTTGTTGTTGTTATTTGCATCTCGGTGTGCGTTAACGGAGTGACTGATGTACCTGGTGCAGACGGCCACCTTCTCCGGGTCGTGGATGAAGGGACAGGCGGTGCCGCGGTTGCACTTGCCGAAGCGGTTGTAGTACATGCAGTACTGACGAGCCTGCTGCTTCTTCTGCTGGGCCTGACGGATGATGGCCAGACTCCTCTGGACCACACGGCTGCAAAACACACACACACACACACACACACACACACACAGTAAATACATAAGTTAACACATGAGTAAACACATAGACATACACACACAGATGGACAAAATGGCAGAGAGGCCATCAAAGGCATCATCACCAGCTGATCTAGGGAGACCAGAGTGAATAGATGCCAATGTGGACAGAGTTGGGAGAGAGTTGGGCAGAGAGATCAGACAGAAATCACACACCAGGGAGACAGACCAGTTAACACACACACTTATCAGTGGACATCAGCAAGACACACAAGAGTTGAATCAGATGACCGATCAGACAGGTGGGGCAGACGGTGGAGGAGGATCAGCTCTTGGAGATCCGTGTCCATCCTGCATAGTTTCTATCGCTCCCTACTCCAGCACTGCTGACCAAGCCCATCAGATAGATATTAATAACACAGAGGCCGAACGTTTGCAAACATTTTCGCAACGCAGGTTTCTGTTTGCCTTTGAGTTTTTGGCCAACGTTTTGCGAACACTCGCAAACGGTCTGAGGAGGTAATTCTCCGGGAACATAGAGTGGAGCTGGACGTGAGCTGGATGAAATGTTACTGCTACAATGGGCTGTTTACACCAAATCGGTCAAAATTCACTGTTTCAGAGAAAACTTGTTCGCCATGAACGTTCGCCACTGTTTGCCGAATTTCAACGCACCTCAGGTCTGAATGAGCTCCATCAGGTGAACACACTGGCCATAGAGAATCAAAGAGCACTGATGAGGGTACTTGGGGGGGGGGGGGGGGGGGGGTT
>NW_027468656.1:36324-42068 GCF_046254945.1 Alosa pseudoharengus
CAGAAGTTAGGGCTCTGGACAACCAAACCCTAAAACGCTTTCAGAAATCGGGCATTGGACCTTAGATTTACAGGTGAGGGTTGCTCTTAAATAACGTTTCACAAGTCACATCTTTTACCATAACAGGGTAAAAGTTCAAAAGATAAAAATGGAAACTTTCCGTGATGGCCTCAGGTGGACGGACCCTGACTCCTGTCTTATTTGAACTAGGTTTTGCTCAAGGTTGCTTTCAGTTCAAACGGAGTTTTGTCACCGTTACCTATTTGCTTGCTCTAAGAGCTTCACACCTTGGGCTCTAAAGTGCCTTGATACGACGGCAATTGTCATAAGCACTTTATAAATGAATAGCATGGTGTTGAAAGTTGAATTGGATAAACTGACAGAGAGCAGTTTTCTATGTTGTCCTAATTGTTTCTGTTCTGCATGCCTATGACTGGGGAGGTCTAGAACACAGAGGTGGAACACAGGGAGCACAGCCAGATGGACAGAATGGATGGAGCAGGACGGAGGAGTGGGAGAGAGGGAGCACAAAGGAGGAGAGTGCGAGCGAGGGAGTGGACTCTTATCCATCCTGATCAATACTGAAACACTAAACCTGATGAGGGCACGACTCCTCAATTCTGTGTGTGTGTGTGTGTGTGTGTGTGTGTGTGTGTGTGTGTGTGTGTGTGTGTGTGTGTGTGTGTGTGTGTGTGCGTTCAACACATTAACATGCACACCAACGAAATAGGACCACAGAGTTAGAGAGGAAAAGGAGATAATAGTCAAGCATGAGAGAATAAGAGGAAAGGACAGGAGAGTAAACAACAGAATGGACAGATGAGTGTGTGAGAGAGAGAGAGAGAGAGAGAGAGAGAGAGAACACATGTAAGAGCATGCACGGGAAGAAAGGGAGGAGAGACAAGAGAGAGGAGAGCAGAGGGGAGGAGTGGAGTGGGAGGAGTGGAGAGAACAGGAGAGGAGGAGGAGGAGGGGAGGGGGGGGGGGGTTAGTGTGATATACGCGCTGACGGCCCGTGCTTTACAGCTTTCTTAATTCAGCTCCTGCTACTATTAATGTGCTTAATGTTGAGATTATATCTCTTTTCTGGTGGCAGGGCAGATTTACGGTGGCCATTTCTCCAGCGAGTCCCACCCACCCCCACACCCCAACCCCACCTCCACGCCAGCCCACCAATCACCCGCAGGCCTGATCCTGCTGACTACACACTCCTGCAAGGCATGCTGGGAGCTGGGGGTCACCCTAGTCCCCCTGGGGCTGAGGGGCAAGTAAAGAGGCCGTGACTGGAACAGGGTGTGTGTCTGCGTGTGTGTGTGTGTGCGTGTGTGTGCGTGTGCGTGTGTGTGTGTGTGTGTGTGTGTGTATGTGTGTCTGAGAATGTCTGTGCACACGCACGTGTGTGAGTGTGTGTGTATGTGTGTATGTGTGTGTGTGTGTGTGCGCGCACTACTTTGTTGGAGTGCTTGTGCTGGCATGTGTGTATCATGGAATCTTATATCATCCAATGAAAATTGCCCACTTAGAGATTGCTGTCTTAACCACTGTTAGCCACTTGCCAAATTCTAAGAGATTAAACAGAGACTATCACTGGCAAGAACACAACCAAGATTAGGCGAATCAAAATATATCCTCAATCCATATGAGACTTTTCCTTCAGGTTACCCATCAGAAACGATGCATATGAACACCTGGTTAACCAGCAGTGCTTGGCTTTGATCAATTCCATAAACATCATGACTGGTTCATTTGGAGACCCGAGGCTACATCCTGTGCACAGGTGAGGACACCTTTAGGACGGGGGCAGAGGCGGAACACGGAGAACACCGTCAGCACAGGCAGAGGGCCCAGCTGACATCAGCACAGGTAGTGGCACAGTGTGGCCGAGCGCACGTGTCGACACAGCGGAGAGGGCGGACACGACAGAGGTCAACACAGGTGGGAACACCGCTGACATCAGCAGCACAAGCAAAGGTCAGGTGGGCACAGAGAGGACCCAGTCACCCAGTCAGACTCTCTCTCTTGTTCTCTCTCTCATTTCTCTCACTCTCTCTCTCACTCTTTCTTTCTTCTTTCTTTCTTTCTCTCTCTCTCATTTCCCTCTAATATTTCACACAGCGCAGCGTCATGGCGCCTCAAATTGAAAATGCCATAGTGAATCAATATTAACTGCAGGAGCAGTCAATGAGCGGCGATCCGTCATCAGCCTCAGGCCACAGGGGCAGGCCCCCTCCAGCTGGGTCTCTCTATTAAACATTCACTTAACATACACCTAACATACTCTCAACGTATATTAACATACTTAAAACATACCTCCAACACACTTAATATACACTTAGCATTGTGTAATTAAAACATGCACATGACATACTCCCAACATACACTAATCTTCATATGCTAAACATACAGAGGATATACACTTAACGTATCCTCATCATGCTACTCTCAATGTACACTGATCATACTTGTACACAACATGCACTCTGTTCACTCAACATATGCTCAACATATGCGTAACATTAGGGATGCCACTGCAGAACATTGGATAAAAGGAGAATCACGATTTTCATGAAATCACTATTTATTGCATGTGTAGTGTTCACAGCACTCATTTACCTGATAAACTATATGTGTAAACTGAGATTGTAATTTTAGTATGATTAATTGTGCAGCCCTGCATATGCATACACGCCCTAAGCATAGCTACTCTTAACAGACTGATCACAAAAGTGATAATCAACTGTATCCGACATATCCAGAAACTCAAAGACATGTAGTTACATAGCAGTACAGTAATGACACAGTGAACACGGATTTCCTACACTCTCTAACCCCCTCTCTCCCTGACTAAATTAAATAACACTCTTCTTGCCCTCTCTTTCTTTCTCCTCCTCTCTTTCTGCCATCTCTTCCCTTCTCCTCCTCTCTTTCTGCCATCTCTTCCCTTCTCCTCCTCTCTTTCTGCCATCTCTTCCCTTCTCCTCCTCTCTTTCTGCCATCTCTTTCCTTCTCCTCCTCTTTCTGCCATCTCTTTCCTTCTCCTCCTCTCTCTTCCCTTCACCTCCTCTCTTTCTGCCATCTCTTTCTTTCTCCTCTCTTTCTGCCATCTCTTCCCTTCTCTTCCTCTCTTTCTGCCATCTCTTTCCTTCTCCTCCTCTCTTTCTGCCCTCTCTTTCTTTCTCCTCCTCTCTTTCTGCCCTCTCTTCCCTTCTCTTCCTCTCTTTCTGCCCTCTCTTCCCTTCTCCTCCTCTCTTTCTGCCATCTCTTCCCTTCTCCTCCTCTCTTTCTGCCCTCTCTTCCCTTCTCCTCCTCTCTTTCTGCCCTCTCTTCCCTTCTCCTCCTCTCTTTCTGCCATCTCTTCCCTTCTCCTCCTCTCTTTCTGCCATCTCTTCCCTTCTCCTCCTCTTCAAATTCTCTAAATCTCTCGCTGCCTCTCTGGAGTCTCTGCCCTCCGCACTAAATCAAAGGAATGAAGTTCGATTCATTTGCTTAATAGGAGCATTGAATGTGTGGGGATAGACACCTGATTTACAAGGGATATCTCTACCACGTCTGGTCTACACACCCTCAGTTCTCTCTCTCTTTCTGTCGGTCTCTTTATCTCTTTCCCTCTCTCTCTCTATCTCTTCAACTCTCTCTCTCTCTCTCCCACTCCACTCTCTCTCCCACTCCACTCTCTCTCCAACTCCACTCTCTCTCCAACTCCACTCTCTCTCCAACTCACTCTCTCTCTCTCTCCTTCTCCAACTCTCTCCTTCTCCCTCCCTCATCATTCTCATCTTCATCTCTATTTATCACTCGTTCTGTCATTCTTCTATGACTCTCACCTTCTGCTCTCTCTCCATCATTTCATGCCAGGGGATAAATAAAGAAAGAGATGGACAGCAAAGAGGACGGCATTAAGTTGTGTGTGTGTGTGTGTGTGTGTGTGTGTGTGTGTGTGTGTGTGTGTGTGTGTGTGGGCGGGGGGGATAAATTAGTGTTTATGACTATATGGTCGTAATGGACTGTAATAACCAGAGGACGAGCGCTCCCCCTTTCCTGCTCCTTATAGCAGGAGTAGATAGGAGGCTTATCTCCTGCCCCATGTGTTAAAGGAGCACTTACATGACACATGCAGGACTGGAGTATGGGAGATGCAGGAGAGCAAAAGAACAAAGAGAAAGAGAGAGAGAGAGAGAAAGAAAGAAAGAAAGAAAGAAAGAAAGAAAAAAAAGAGAGAGATAGAGAGAGAGAGAGAGAGAGAGAGAAAAGACAGAGAGCAAGAGCAAAAAAGACAGAGCTGGGGGGGTGGGGTTGCTGAGTAGACAGAATGCTGAGTGTGTGTCGCCATGACAACCGGTGAGGCGGGTGAGCGGGCGGGTGTGTCTTGTCCGGCGTCTGACCTGGCTGACTGGACTCTCCTGGACCTCCATGAGCGGGCCATACTGGGGTGGGGCTGGTGTGGGAGCGCGTGCCAGCGCCTGGCATCGATCCGGTAGCGCGTTCGGACCCGACTCGGGGCAAGGTGAACAGCAGGGCCTGAGGACAAAGACGAGGAGAAGAGGGAAGCAACCCAAACAAGAGAATTAGTCTGAAACACAAACCAAAAAATGAGACAAGGACACACACACAGACACACACACTCACACAACCCCAGTCATATCTCTCTTACGCTCACACACACACACACACAGACACACACACACACACAGACACACACACACACACACACACACGACACAAGGGAACATGCGCTCACTACACACACACTCCTCAGCGCACTCGCAGCCACCCTTACAACTTCTCTGACAGGCGCTCTTTTTAACAAGGCTCGCTGAGGAAAATGAAGGAATAACAAAGGCAGAATTTTTATGAGTCTAATAAATCATTTCCACTGTCGCCTCCCCTGCGTCCCCACACTTCTCTTCACCTCTCATTCATCCTATCATTTCACACATTCATCAGCCGACGCCAGCCAGGAGCCATTTATTTATTTACTTATTTGTCTATTTGTCCCCCTCTCTCTCTGTTCATCCATCCTGGAGTGGAGATGAGGCTTCTCACTAGCTCATGGCAGCCGCGCTCCATCTGCGTAAAGGATGGAAGAGTCCGGAAGCAGACTCGTGCCAAATATATATGAACTTAAGCTACCTTTTATCAGACACAAGGCACACTGAAATCCATCGTGCCAGAGAAGCACGGTTTGACTCTGTTCACTGTTAACAGTATTAACAGTACTCACTACTCACAGTTAATATCCAAGGAGAAAGCAGAAATGTAACCCAGTAAAAGGAATTTGGGAATAAGGAAAAGGATTTGGTTTGTTGCTTCAAAAAAATGAAAATGAACATAAAAAAATACTCGACTCAAATATTTGGCCACGAGTACACAACCCTAGAGGGAAGATGGGTCTGTATCACAGCGAGAAATTCATCTCCCAAGAATTTACTGGTGATGGACAGAAGAATGGGACCTCCCGTTTACCCAGGATTTATGCGTACATGAGTGTGGCTTTCTATGTGACTATGTGAGCTTCCCCGAGTGCACCTGTGTGAGCTATCATGTGTGTGTGTCTGTGGGAGAGGTGGGGGGTGGTTGTAGGGGATTAGTTGGCTGGCTTGAAGTGCCTTTCTTTTCCGCAGCAGTCATCTGTATTGTAGTCAGAGCTATTTGGGCCTCCCTGTAGATGACTAATAGGGCTTGTCAACACAGCCAGCAGCTCCCACTGCCTTCTCTCTCTCTCTCTCTCTCTCTCTCTCTCTCTC
>NW_027468657.1:5000-20000 GCF_046254945.1 Alosa pseudoharengus
TCAGTATGAAATCAGACTATGTTCAACAATTGGACATTTCAAATGAGCCGGGCCCAGTTTGGAGTCGGTGAATTATTCCCCGAAGTAGGTAAATTGTTTGAAACGTACAAAGTTTCCTCCCTCTGGTGCGGTAATGCTGTGTGCTAGTGGGACAGGATCAAGACGCACGGCACTGCCTTGAGGCCCCAAAGAAATGTTCCAAAGATGGCATCTCTGAGTCACCCACAAAAAAAACCACAATGAAAAAACTTTAAAAAATTTGACCTCTCCCAGTTCAGAGATAGAGTTGTGGACGGTAGCATTGAGCTAGGTGGCTGAAATTCAAGTCAGACCTTTTACACATGGCCTAGACGGAGAGTGTAAAGTTTCATGTCTTTAGCTTTAAGGCAAAGTGTCGAGTCTGCAAAAAATACTTTTTCGACAATTTAACATTTAGTCATTTTTCAATTTTTAGCCAAATAACACACTTATTCTGTTCCGATCAGTAGGAAATCAGACTATGTTCAACAATTGGATATTTCAAATGAGCCGGGCCCAGTTTGGAGTCGGTGAATTATTCCCAGAAGGAGGTAAATTGTTTGAAACGTACAAAGTTTCCTCCCTCTGGTGCGGTAATGCTGTGTGCTAGTGGGACGGGATCAAGACGCACGCCACTGCCTTGAGGCCCCAAAGAAATGTTCCAAAGATGGCATCTCTGAAACACACACAAAAAAAACCACAATGGAAAAACTTTACAAAATTTGACCTTTCCCAGTTCAGAGGTAGAGTTGTGGGTGGTAGCATCGAGCTAGGTGGCTGAAATTCAAGTCAGACCTTTTGCACATGGCCTAGACGGAGAGTGTAAAGTTTCATGTCTTTAGCTTTAAGGCAAAGTGTCGAGTCTGCAAAAAATACTTTTTCGACAATTTAACATTTAGTCATTTTTAAATTTTTAGCCAAATAACACACTTATTCTGTTCCGATCAGTAGGAAATCAGACTATGTTCAACAATTGGATATTTCAAATGAGCCGGGCCCAGTTTGGAGTCGCTGAATTATTCCCGGAAGGAGGTAAATTGTTTGAAACGTACAAAGTTTCCTCCCTCTGGTGCGGTAATGCTGTGTGCTAGTGGGACGGGATCAAGACGCACGGCACTGCCTTGAGGCCCCAAAGAAATGTTCCAAAGATGGCATCTCTGAGTCACCCACAAAAAAAAACACAATGGAAAAACTTTAAAAAATTTGACCTCTCCCAGTTCAGAGATAGAGTTGTGGACGGTAGCATTGAGCTAGGTGGCTGAAATTCAAGTCAGACCTTTTGCACTTGGCCTAGACGGAGAGTGTAAAGTTTCATGTCTTAAGCTTTAAGGCAAAGTGTCGAGTCTGCAAAAAAAACTTTTTTGACAATTTAACATTTAGTCATTTTTCAATTTTTAGCCAAATAACACACTTATGCTGTTCCGATCAGTATGAAATCAGACTATGTTCAACAATTGGACATTTCAAATGAGCCGGGCCCAGTTTGGAGTCAGTGAATTATTCCCCGAAGGAGGAGGCACACACACAGCCTGGGAGCACACACATACACTCTGGGAGCAAACACACACTGCTCTCTGTCCCCTGCGCGCGTGTATGACCCTGAGAGCACACACACACACACAGTGGGAGCACACACACTCCTCTCTGTCCCCTGCGCGCGTGTGTGACCCTGAGAGCACACACACACACACTGGGAGCAGTCACAGACTCCTCTCTCTCCCCAGTGAGTGTGTGTGTGACCCTGAGAGCACACACACACACACTGGGAGCAGTCACAGACTCCTCTCTCTCCCCAGTGAGTGTGTGTGTGACCCTGAGAGCACACACACACACACACACCGGGAGAAGATAGGCCTCTTGAAGGCCCAGCACAACTCACACACACACATACATACATACACACACACACACACACACACACACACACACACACACAGTGAGAAGACAGGCCTGTTGAAGCCCCAGCACAGCCCCCACACACACACACACACAGACACACACAGGGAGAAGACAGGCCTGTTGAAGGCCCAGCACAGTCCACACACACACACAGACACACACAGGGAGAAGACAGGCCTGTTGAAGGCCCAGCACAGCCCACACACACACACACACACACACACACACACACACACACACACACACACACACACACACACACACACACACACACACACACACACACAGGGAGAAGACAGGCCTGTTGAAGGCCCAGCACAGCCCACACACACAAGGAGAAGATAGGCCTGTTGAAGGCCCAGCACAGCCCACACACACACACACACACACACACACACACACAGGGAGAAGACAGGCCTGTTGAAGGCCCAGCACAGCCCACACACACAAGGAGAAGACAGGCCTGTTGAAGGCCCAGCACAGCCCACACACACACACACACACACACACACACACACACACACAGACACAGGGAGAAGACAGGCTTGTTGAAGGCCCAGCACAGCACAGCCCACACACACACACACACACACACACACACACAAGGAGAAGACAGGCCTGTTGAAGGCCCAGCACAGCCCACACACACACACACACACACACACACACACACACACACACACAGGGAGAAGACAGGCCTGTTGAAGGCCCAGCACAGTCCACACACACACACACACACACACACACACACACAGACACACACAGGGAGAAGACAGGCCTGTTGAAGGCCCAGCACAGTCCACACACACACACACACACACACACACACACACACACAGACACACACAGGGAGAAGACAGGCCTGTTGAAGGCCCAGCACAGCTCACACACACACACACACACACACACACACACACACACAGGGAGAAGACAGGCCTGTTGAAGGCCCAGCACAGCCCACACACACAAGGAGAAGACAGGCCTGTTGAAGGCCCAGCACAGCCCACACACACACACACACACACACACACACAGACACAGGGAGAAGACAGGCTTGTTGAAGGCCCAGCACAGCACAGCCCACACACACACACACACACACACACACACACAAGGAGAAGACAGGCCTGTTGAAGGCCCAGCACAGCCCACACACACACACACACACACACACACACACACACACACACACACACACAGGGAGAAGACAGGCCTGTTGAAGGCCCAGCACAGTCCACACACACACACACACACACACACAGACACACACAGGGAGAAGACAGGCCTGTTGAAGGCCCAGCACAGTCCACACACACACACACACACACACACACACACACAGACACACACAGGGAGAAGACAGGCCTGTTGAAGGCCCAGCACAGCTCACACACACACACACACACACACACACACACACAGACACACACACACACACACACACACACACACAGGGAGAAGACAGGCTTGTTGAAGGCCCAGCACAGCCAACACACACACACACACACAAGGAGAAGACAGGCCTGTTGAAGGCCCAGCACAGCCCACACACACACACACACACACACACACACACACACACACACACACACACACACACACAGGGAGAAGACAGGCCTGTTGAAGGCCCAGCACAGCCCACACACACACACAGACACACACAGGGAGAAGACAGGCCTGTTGAAGGCCCAGCACAGCCCACACACACACACACACACACACACACACACACACAGGGAGAAGACAGGCCTGTTGAAGGCCCAGCACAGCCCATACACACAAGGAGAAGACAGGCCTGTTGAAGGCCCAGCACAGCCCACACACACACACACACACACACACACACACACACACACACACACAGACACAGGGAGAAGACAGGCTTGTTGAAGGCCCAGCACAGCCCACACACACACACACACACACACACACACACAAGGAGAAGACAGGCCTGTTGAAGGCCCAGCACAGCCCACACACACACACACACACACACACACACACACACAGGGAGAAGACAGGCCTGTTGAAGGCCCAGCACAGTCCACACACACACACACACACACACACACACACACACAGACACACACAGGGAGAAGACAGGCCTGTTGAAGGCCCAGCACAGCTCACACACACACACACACACACACACACACACACACACACACAGACACACACACACACACACACACACACACACACAGGGAGAAGACAGGCTTGTTGGAGGCCCAGCACAGCCCACACACACACACACACACACACACACACACACACACACACACACACACACACACACACAGGGAGAAGACAGGCCTGTTGAAGGCCCAGCACAGCCCACACACACACACACACAAGGAGAAGACAGGCCTGTTGAAGGCCCAGCACAGCCCAGACACACACACACACACACACACACACACACACACACACACACACACACACACACACACACAGGGAGAAGACAGGCCTGTTGAAGGCCCAGAACAGCCCACACACACACACACACAAGGAGAAGACAGGCCTGTTGAAGGCCCAGCACAGCCCACACACACACACACACACACACACACACACACACACACACACACACACACACAGGGAGAAGACAGGCCTGTTGGAGGCCTAGCACAGCCCACACACACACACAGACACACACAGGGAGAAGACAGGCCTGTTGAAGGCCCAGCACAGCCCACACACACACACACACACACTCACACACACAAGGAGAAGACAGGCCTGTTGAAGGCCCAGCACAGCCCACACACACACACACACACTGGGAGCACACACACTCCACTCTCACCCCGTGTGTGTGTGTGTGTGACACTGGGAGCACACTCACACACACACACACTGGGAGCACACACACTTGTCTGTCACCCCAGCATCTCTGAGACACCCAAAAAAAAAAAAACATTGGAAAAACTTAAAAAATTTGACCTCCCAGTTCAGAGGTAGAGTTGTGGGTGGTAGCATCGAGCTAGGTGGCTGAAATTCAAGTCAGACCTTTTTCACATGGCCTACACGGAGAGTGCAACGTTTCGTCTCTTTAGCTTTAACGCAGTGTCGAGTCTGCAAAAAATACTTTTTTTTTCAATTTAACATTTAGTCATTTTTCAATTTTTAGCCAAATAACACACTTATGCTGTTCCGATCAGTATGAAATCAGACTATGTTCAACAATTGGACATTTCAAATGAGCCGGGCCCAGTTTGGAGTCGGTGAATTATTCCCCGAAGTAGGTAAATTGTTTGAAACGTACAAAGTTTCCTCCCTCTGGTGCGGTAATGCTGTGTGCTAGTGGGACAGGATCAAGACGCACGGCACTGCCTTGAGGCCCCAAAGAAATGTTCCAAAGATGGCATCTCTGAGTCACCCACAAAAAAAACCACAATGAAAAAACTTTAAAAAATTTGACCTCTCCCAGTTCAGAGATAGAGTTGTGGACGGTAGCATTGAGCTAGGTGGCTGAAATTCAAGTCAGAACTTTTGCACATGGCCTAGACGGAGAGTGTAAAGTTTCATGTCTTTAGCTTTAAGGCAAAGTGTCGAGTCTGCAAAAAATACTTTTTCGACAATTTAACATTTAGTCATTTTTTAATTTTTAGCCAAATAACACACTTATTCTGTTCCGATCAGTATGAAATCAGACTATGTTCAACAATTGGACATTTCAAATGAGCCGGGCCCAGTTTGGAGTCGGTGAATTATTCCCCGAAGTAGGTAAATTGTTTGAAACGTACAAAGTTTCCTCCCTCTGGTGCGGTAATGCTGTGTGCTAGTGGGACAGGATCAAGACGCACGGCACTGCCTTGAGGCCCCAAAGAAATGTTCCAAAGATGGCATCTCTGAGTCACCCACAAAAAAAACCACAATGAAAAAACTTTAAAAAATTTGACCTCTCCCAGTTCAGAGATAGAGTTGTGGACGGTAGCATTGAGCTAGGTGGCTGAAATTCAAGTCAGACCTTTTACACATGGCCTAGACGGAGAGTGTAAAGTTTCATGTCTTTAGCTTTAAGGCAAAGTGTCGAGTCTGCAAAAAATACTTTTTCGACAATTTAACATTTAGTCATTTTTCAATTTTTAGCCAAATAACACACTTATTCTGTTCCGATCAGTAGGAAATCAGACTATGTTCAACAATTGGATATTTCAAATGAGCCGGGCCCAGTTTGGAGTCGGTGAATTATTCCCAGAAGGAGGTAAATTGTTTGAAACGTACAAAGTTTCCTCCCTCTGGTGCGGTAATGCTGTGTGCTAGTGGGACGGGATCAAGACGCACGCCACTGCCTTGAGGCCCCAAAGAAATGTTCCAAAGATGGCATCTCTGAAACACACACAAAAAAAACCACAATGGAAAAACTTTACAAAATTTGACCTTTCCCAGTTCAGAGGTAGAGTTGTGGGTGGTAGCATCGAGCTAGGTGGCTGAAATTCAAGTCAGACCTTTTGCACATGGCCTAGACGGAGAGTGTAAAGTTTCATGTCTTTAGCTTTAAGGCAAAGTGTCGAGTCTGCAAAAAATACTTTTTCGACAATTTAACATTTAGTCATTTTTAAATTTTTAGCCAAATAACACACTTATTCTGTTCCGATCAGTAGGAAATCAGACTATGTTCAACAATTGGATATTTCAAATGAGCCGGGCCCAGTTTGGAGTCGCTGAATTATTCCCGGAAGGAGGTAAATTGTTTGAAACGTACAAAGTTTCCTCCCTCTGGTGCGGTAATGCTGTGTGCTAGTGGGACGGGATCAAGACGCACGGCACTGCCTTGAGGCCCCAAAGAAATGTTCCAAAGATGGCATCTCTGAGTCACCCACAAAAAAAAACACAATGGAAAAACTTTAAAAAATTTGACCTCTCCCAGTTCAGAGATAGAGTTGTGGACGGTAGCATTGAGCTAGGTGGCTGAAATTCAAGTCAGACCTTTTGCACTTGGCCTAGACGGAGAGTGTAAAGTTTCATGTCTTAAGCTTTAAGGCAAAGTGTCGAGTCTGCAAAAAAAACTTTTTTGACAATTTAACATTTAGTCATTTTTCAATTTTTAGCCAAATAACACACTTATGCTGTTCCGATCAGTATGAAATCAGACTATGTTCAACAATTGGACATTTCAAATGAGCCGGGCCCAGTTTGGAGTCAGTGAATTATTCCCCGAAGGAGGAGGCACACACACAGCCTGGGAGCACACACATACACTCTGGGAGCAAACACACACTGCTCTCTGTCCCCTGCGCGCGTGTATGACCCTGAGAGCACACACACACACACAGTGGGAGCACACACACTCCTCTCTGTCCCCTGCGCGCGTGTGTGACCCTGAGAGCACACACACACACACTGGGAGCAGTCACAGACTCCTCTCTCTCCCCAGTGAGTGTGTGTGTGACCCTGAGAGCACACACACACACACTGGGAGCAGTCACAGACTCCTCTCTCTCCCCAGTGAGTGTGTGTGTGACCCTGAGAGCACACACACACACACACACACCGGGAGAAGATAGGCCTCTTGAAGGCCCAGCACAACTCACACACACACATACATACACACACACACACACACACACACACACACACACACAGTGAGAAGACAGGCCTGTTGAAGCCCCAGCACAGCCCCCACACACACACACACACAGACACACACAGGGAGAAGACAGGCCTGTTGAAGGCCCAGCACAGTCCACACACACACACAGACACACACAGGGAGAAGACAGGCCTGTTGAAGGCCCAGCACAGCCCACACACACACACACACACACACACACACACACACACACACACACACACACACACACACACACACACACACACACACACAGGGAGAAGACAGGCCTGTTGAAGGCCCAGCACAGCCCACACACACAAGGAGAAGATAGGCCTGTTGAAGGCCCAGCACAGCCCACACACACACACACACACACACACACACACACAGGGAGAAGACAGGCCTGTTGAAGGCCCAGCACAGCCCACACACACAAGGAGAAGACAGGCCTGTTGAAGGCCCAGCACAGCCCACACACACACACACACACACACACACACACACACACACAGACACAGGGAGAAGACAGGCTTGTTGAAGGCCCAGCACAGCACAGCCCACACACACACACACACACACACACACACACAAGGAGAAGACAGGCCTGTTGAAGGCCCAGCACAGCCCACACACACACACACACACACACACACACACACACACACACACAGGGAGAAGACAGGCCTGTTGAAGGCCCAGCACAGTCCACACACACACACACACACACACACACACACACACAGACACACACAGGGAGAAGACAGGCCTGTTGAAGGCCCAGCACAGTCCACACACACACACACACACACACACACACACACACAGACACACACAGGGAGAAGACAGGCCTGTTGAAGGCCCAGCACAGCTCACACACACACACACACACACACACACACACACAGGGAGAAGACAGGCCTGTTGAAGGCCCAGCACAGCCCACACACACAAGGAGAAGACAGGCCTGTTGAAGGCCCAGCACAGCCCACACACACACACACACACACACACACACACAGACACAGGGAGAAGACAGGCTTGTTGAAGGCCCAGCACAGCACAGCCCACACACACACACACACACACACACACACACAAGGAGAAGACAGGCCTGTTGAAGGCCCAGCACAGCCCACACACACACACACACACACACACACACACACACACACACACACACAGGGAGAAGACAGGCCTGTTGAAGGCCCAGCACAGTCCACACACACACACACACACACACACACACACACACACAGACACACAGAGGGAGAAGACAGGCCTGTTGAAGGCCCAGCACAGTCCACACACACACACACACACACACACACACACACAGACACACACAGGGAGAAGACAGGCCTGTTGAAGGCCCAGCACAGCTCACACACACACACACACACACACACACACACACACACACACACACACACACACACACACAGGGAGAAGACAGGCTTGTTGAAGGCCCAGCACAGCCCACACACACACACACACACACACACACACACACAAGGAGAAGACAGGCCTGTTGAAGGCCCAGCACAGCCCACACACACACACACACACACACACACACACACACACACACACACACAGGGAGAAGACAGGCCTGTTGAAGGCCCAGCACAGTCCACACACACACACACACACACACACACACACACACACACAGACACACACAGGGAGAAGACAGGCCTGTTGAAGGCCCAGCACAGCTCACACACACACACACACACACACACACACACACACACACACACACACACACACACACACACACAGGGAGAAGACAGGCCTGTTGAAGGCCCAGCACAGCACACACACACACACACACAAGGAGAAGACAGGCCTGTTGAAGGCCCAGCACAGCCCAGACACACACACACACACACACACACACACACACACACACACACACACACAGGGAGAAGACAGGCCTGTTGAAGGCCCAGCACAGCCCACACACACACACACACACAAGGAGAAGACAGGCCTGTTGAAGGCCCAGCACAGCCCACACACACACACACACACACACACACACACACAGGGAGAAGACAGGCCTGTTGAAGGCCTAGCACAGCCCACACACACACACAGACACACACAGGGAGAAGACAGGCCTGTTGAAGGCCCAGCACAGCCCACACACACACACACACACACTCACACACACAAGGAGAAGACAGGCCTGTTGAAGGCCCAGCACAGCCCACACACACACACACACACTGGGAGCACACACACTCCACTCTCACCCCCGTGTGTGTGTGTGTGTGACACTGGGAGCACACTCACACACACACACACTGGGAGCACACACACTTGTCTGTCACCCCAGCATCTCTGAGACACCCAAAAAAAAAAACACATTGGAAAAACTTAAAAAATTTGACCTCCCAGTTCAGAGGTAGAGTTGTGGGTGGTAGCATCGAGCTAGGTGGCTGAAATTCAATTCAGACCTTTTGCACATGGCCTAGACGGAGAGTGTAAAGTTTCATGTCTTTAGCTTTAAGGCAAAGTCTCGAGTATGCAAAAAATACTTTTTTGACAATTTAACATTTAGTCATTTTTCAATTTTTAGCCAAATAACACACTTATGCTGTTCCGATCAGTATGAAATCAGACTATGTTCAACAATTGGACATTTCAAATGAGCCGGGCCCAGTTTGGAGTCGGTGAATTATTCCCCGAAGTAGGTAAATTGTTTGAAACGTACAAAGTTTCCTCCCTCTGGTGCGGTAATGCTGTGTGCTAGTGGGACAGGATCAAGACGCACGGCACTGCCTTGAGGCCCCAAAGAAATGTTCCAAAGATGGCATCTCTGAGTCACCCACAAAAAAAACCACAATGAAAAAACTTTAAAAAATTTGACCTCTCCCAGTTCAGAGATAGAGTTGTGGACGGTAGCATTGAGCTAGGTGGCTGAAATTCAAGTCAGAACTTTTGCACATGGCCTAGACGGAGAGTGTAAAGTTTCATGTCTTTAGCTTTAAGGCAAAGTGTCGAGTCTGCAAAAAATACTTTTTCGACAATTTAACATTTAGTCATTTTTCAATTTTTAGCCAAATAACACACTTATTCTGTTCCGATCAGTAGGAAATCAGACTATGTTCAACAATTGGATATTTCAAATGAGCCGGGCCCAGTTTGGAGTCGGTGAATTATTCCCAGAAGGAGGTAAATTGTTTGAAACGTACAAAGTTTCCTCCCTCTGGTGCGGTAATGCTGTGTGCTAGTGGGACGGGATCAAGACGCACGGCACTGCCTTGAGGCCCCAAAGAAATGTTCCAAAGATGGCATCTCTGAGACACACACAAAAAAAACCACAATGGAAAAACTTTACAAAATTTGACCTTTCCCAGTTCAGAGGTAGAGTTGTGGGTGGTAGCATCGAGCTAGGTGGCTGAAATTCAAGTCAGACCTTTTGCACATGGCCTAGACGGAGAGTGTAAAGTTTCATGTCTTTAGCTTTAAGGCAAAGTGTCGAGTCTGCAAAAAATACTTTTTCGACAATTTAACATTTAGTCATTTTTAAATTTTTAGCCAAATAACACACTTATTCTGTTCCGATCAGTAGGAAATCAGACTATGTTCAACAATTGGATATTTCAAATGAGCCGGGCCCAGTTTGGAGTCGCTGAATTATTCCCGGAAGGAGGTAAATTGTTTGAAACGTACAAAGTTTCCTCCCTCTGGTGCGGTAATGCTGTGTGCTAGTGGGACGGGATCAAGACGCACGGCACTGCCTTGAGGCCCCAAATAAATGTTCCAAAGATGGCATCTCTGAGTCACCCACAAAAAAAAACACAATGGAAAAACTTTAAAAAATTTGACCTCTCCCAGTTCAGAGATAGAGTTGTGGACGGTAGCATTGAGCTAGGTGGCTGAAATTCAAGTCAGACCTTTTGCACTTGGCCTAGACGGAGAGTGTAAAGTTTCATGTCTTAAGCTTTAAGGCAAAGTGTCGAGTCTGCAAAAAAAACTTTTTTGACAATTTAACATTTAGTCATTTTTCAATTTTTAGCCAAATAACACACTTATGCTGTTCCGATCAGTATGAAATCAGACTATGTTCAACAATTGGACATTTCAAATGAGCCGGGCCCAGTTTGGAGTCAGTGAATTATTCCCCGAAGGAGGAGGCACACACACAGCCTGGGAGCACACACATACACTCTGGGAGCAAACACACACTGCTCTCTGTCCCCTGCGCGCGTGTATGACCCTGAGAGCACACACACACACACAGTGGGAGCACACACACTCCTCTCTGTCCCCTGCGCGCGTGTGTGACCCTGAGAGCACACACACACACACTGGGAGCAGTCACAGACTCCTCTCTCTCCCCAGTGAGTGTGTGTGTGACCCTGAGAGCACACACACACACACTGGGAGCAGTCACAGACTCCTCTCTCTCCCCAGTGAGTGTGTGTGTGACCCTGAGAGCACACACACACACACACACCGGGAGAAGATAGGCCTCTTGAAGGCCCAGCACAACTCACACACACACATACATACACACACACACACACACACACACACACACACACACACAGTGAGAAGACAGGCCTGTTGAAGCCCCAGCACAGCCCCCACACACACACACACACAGACACACACAGGGAGAAGACAGGCCTGTTGAAGGCCCAGCACAGTCCACACACACACACAGACACACACAGGGAGAAGACAGGCCTGTTGAAGGCCCAGCACAGCCCACACACACACACACACACACACACACACACACACACACACACACACACACACACACACACAGGGAGAAGACAGGCCTGTTGAAGGCCCAGCACAGCCCACACACACAAGGAGAAGATAGGCCTGTTGAAGGCCCAGCACAGCCCACACACACACACACACACACACACACACACACACACACACAGGGAGAAGACAGGCCTGTTGAAGGCCCAGCACAGCCCACACACACAAGGAGAAGACAGGCCTGTTGAAGGCCCAGCACAGCCCACACACACACACACACACACACACACACACACACACACAGACACAGGGAGAAGACAGGCTTGTTGAAGGCCCAGCACAGCACAGCCCACACACACACACACACACACACACACACACAAGGAGAAGACAGGCCTGTTGAAGGCCCAGCACAGCCCACACACACACACACACACACACACACACACACACACACACACACAGGGAGAAGACAGGCCTGTTGAAGGCCCAGCACAGTCCACACACACACACACACACACACACAGACACACACAGGGAGAAGACAGGCCTGTTGAAGGCCCAGCACAGTCCACACACACACACACACACACACACACACACACACAGACACACACAGGGAGAAGACAGGCCTGTTGAAGGCCCAGCACAGCTCACACACACACACACACACACACACACACACAGACACACACACACACACACACACACACACACACAGGGAGAAGACAGGCTTGTTGAAGGCCCAGCACAGCCAACACACACACACACACACAAGGAGAAGACAGGCCTGTTGAAGGCCCAGCACAGCCCACACACACACACACACACACACACACACACACACACACACACACACACACACACACACAGGGAGAAGACAGGCCTGTTGAAGGCCCAGCACAGCCCACACACACACACAGACACACACAGGGAGAAGACAGGCCTGTTGAAGGCCCAGCACAGCCCACACACACACACACACACTCACACACACAAGGAGAAGACAGGCCTGTTGAAGGCCCAGCACAGCCCACACACACACACACACACACACACACACACACACACACACACACACACACACAGGGAGAAGACAGGCCTGTTGAAGGCCCAACACAGCCCACACACACAAGGAGAAGATAGGCCTGTTGAAGGCCCAGCACAGCCCACACACACACACACACACACACACACACACACACAGGGAGAAGACAGGCCTGTTGAAGGCCCAGCACAGCCCATACACACAAGGAGAAGACAGGCCTGTTGAAGGCCCAGCACAGCCCACACACACACACACACACACACACACACACACACACAAACACAGGGAGAAGACAGGCTTGTTGAAGGCCCAGCACAGCCCACACACACACACACACACACACACACACACAAGGAGAAGACAGGCCTGTTGAAGGCCCAGCACAGCCCACACACACACACACACACACACACACACACACACACACAGGGAGAAGACAGGCCTGTTGAAGGCCCAGCACAGCCCACACACACACACACACACACACACACACACACACACACACACACACACACACACACACACACACACACACACACACACACAGGGAGAAGACAGGCCTGTTGAAGGCCCAGAACAGCCCACACACACACACACACACAAGGAGAAGACAGGCCTGTTGAAGGCCCAGCACAGCCCACACACACACACACACACACACACACACACACACACACACACACACACACACACAGGGAGAAGACAGGCCTGTTGGAGGCCTAGCACAGCCCACACACACACAGAGACACACACAGGGAGAAGACAGGCCTGTTGAAGGCCCAGCACAGCCCACACACACACACACACACACTCACACACACAAGGAGAAGACAGGCCTGTTGAAGGCCCAGCACAGCCCACACACACACACACACACTGGGAGCACACACACTCCACTCTCACCCCCGTGTGTGTGTGTGTGTGACACTGGGAGCACACTCACACACACACACACTGGGAGCACACACACTTGTCTGTCACCCCAGCATCTCTGAGACACCCAAAAAAAAAAACACATTGGAAAAACTTAAAAAATTTGACCTCCCAGTTCAGAGGTAGAGTTGTGGGTGGTAGCATCGAGCTAGGTGGCTGAAATTCAAGTCAGACCTTTTTCACATGGCCTACACGGAGAGTGCAACGTTTCGTCTCTTTAGCTTTAACGCAGTGTCGAGTCTGCAAAAAATACTTTTTTTTTCAATTTAACATTTAGTCATTTTTCAATTTTTAGCCAAATAACACACTTATGCTGTTCCGATCAGTATGAAATCAGACTATGTTCAACAATTGGACATTTCAAATGAGCCGGGCCCAGTTTGGAGTCGGTGAATTATTCCCCGAAGTAGGTAAATTGTTTGAAACGTACAAAGTTTCCTCCCTCTGGTGCGGTAATGCTGTGTGCTAGTGGGACAGGATCAAGACGCACGGCACTGCCTTGAGGCCCCAAAGAAATGTTCCAAAGATGGCATCTCTGAGTCACCCACAAAAAAAACCACAATGAAAAAACTTTAAAAAATTTGACCTCTCCCAGTTCAGAGATAGAGTTGTGGACGGTAGCATTGAGCTAGGTGGCTGAAATTCAAGTCAGAACTTTTGCACATGGCCTAGACAGAGAGTGTAAAGTTTCATGTCTTTAGCTTTAAGGCAAAGTGTCGAGTCTGCAAAAAATACTTTTTCGACAATTTAACATTTAGTCATTTTTCAATTTTTAGCCAAATAACACACTTATTCTGTTCCGATCAGTAGGAAATCA
>NW_027468657.1:32500-37500 GCF_046254945.1 Alosa pseudoharengus
GGCCCAGCACAGCCCACACACACAAGGAGAAGACAGGCCTGTTGAAGGCCCAGCACAGCCCACACACACACACACACACACACACACACACACACACACACACAGGGAGAAGACAGGCCTGTTGAAGGCCCAGCACAGTCCACACACACACACACACACACACACACACACACACACACAGACACACACAGGGAGAAGACAGGCCTGTTGAAGGCCCAGCACAGTCCACACACACACACACACACACACACACACACACACACAGACACACACAGGGAGAAGACAGGCCTGTTGAAGGCCCAGCACAGCTCACACACACACACACACACACACACACACACAGACACACACACACACACACACACACACACACAGGGAGAAGACAGGCTTGTTGAAGGCCCAGCACAGCCAACACACACACACACACACAAGGAGAAGACAGGCCTGTTGAAGGCCCAGCACAGCCCACACACACACACACACACACACACACACACACACACACACACACAGGGAGAAGACAGGCCTGTTGAAGGCCCAGCACAGCCCACACACACACACAGACACACACAGGGAGAAGACAGGCCTGTTGAAGGCCCAGCACAGCCCACACACACACACACACACTCACACACACAAGGAGAAGACAGGCCTGTTGAAGGCCCAGCACAGCCCACACACACACACACACACACACACACACACACACACACACACACACACACACACACACACAGGGAGAAGACAGGCCTGTTGAAGGCCCAACACAGCCCACACACACAAGGAGAAGATAGGCCTGTTGAAGGCCCAGCACAGCCCACACACACACACACACACACACACACACACACACAGGGAGAAGACAGGCCTGTTGAAGGCCCAGCACAGCCCATACACACAAGGAGAAGACAGGCTTGTTGAAGGCCCAGCACAGCCCACACACACACACACACACACACACACACACAAGGAGAAGACAGGCCTGTTGAAGGCCCAGCACAGCCCACACACACACACACACACACACACACACACACACACACACAGGGAGAAGACAGGCCTGTTGAAGGCCCAGCACAGTCCACACACACACACACACACACACACACACACACACAGACACACACAGGGAGAAGACAGGCCTGTTGAAGGCCCAGCACAGCTCACACACACACACACAAACACACACACACACACACACACACACACACACACACAGGGAGAAGACAGGCTTGTTGAAGGCCCAGCACAGCCCACACACACACACACACACACACACACACACACACACACACACACACACACACACACACACACACACACAGGGAGAAGACAGGCCTGTTGAAGGCCCAGCACAGCCCACACACACACACACACAAGGAGAAGACAGGCCTGTTGAAGGCCCAGCACAGCCCAGACACACACACACACACACACACACACACACACACACACAGGGAGAAGACAGGCTTGTTGAAGGCCCAGCACAGCCCACACACACACACACACACACACACACACACACACACACACACACACACACACACACACAGGGAGAAGACAGGCCTGTTGAAGGCCCAGCACAGCCCACACACACACACACACAAGGAGAAGACAGGCCTGTTGAAGGCCCAGCACAGCCCAGACACACACACACACACACACACACACACACACACACACACACACACACACACACAGGGAGAAGACAGGCCTGTTGAAGGCCCAGCACAGCCCACACACACACACACACACAAGGAGAAGACAGGCCTGTTGAAGGCCCAGCACAGCCCACACACACACACACACACACACACACACACACACACACACACACACACACAGGGAGAAGACAGGCCTGTTGAAGGCCTAGCACAGCCCACACACACACACAGACACACACAGGGAGAAGACAGGCCTGTTGGAGGCCTAGCACAGCCCACACACACACACACACACACAAGGAGAAGACAGGCCTGTTGAAGGCCCAGCACAGCCCACACACACACACACACACTGGGAGCACACACACTCCACTCTCACCCCCGTGTGTGTGTGTGTGTGACACTGGGAGCACACTCACACACACACACACTGGGAGCACACACACTTGTCTGTCACCCCAGCATCTCTGAGACACCCAAAAAAAAAAACACATTGGAAAAACTTAAAAAATTTGACCTCCCAGTTCAGAGGTAGAGTTGTGGGTGGTAGCATCGAGCTAGGTGGCTGAAATTCAAGTCAGACCTTTTGCACATGGCCTACACGGAGAGTGCAACGTTTCGTCTCTTTAGCTTTAACGCAGTGTCGAGTCTGCAAAAAATACTTTTTTTTTCAATTTAACATTTAGTCATTTTTCAATTTTTAGCCAAATAACACACTTATGCTGTTCCGATCAGTATGAAATCAGACTATGTTCAACAATTGGACATTTCAAATGAGCCGGGCCCAGTTTGGAGTCGGTGAATTATTCCCGGAAGGAGGTAAATTGTTTGAAACGTACAAAGTTTCCTCCCTCTGGTGCGGTAATGCTGTGTGCTAGTGGGACGGGATCAAGACGCACGGCACTGCCTTGAGGCCCCAAAGAAATGTTCCAAAGATGGCATCTCTGAGACACCCACAAAAAAAACCACAATGGAAAAACTTTACAAAATTTGACCTTTCCCAGTTCAGAGATAGAGTTGTGGACGGTAGCATTGAGCTAGGTGGCTGAAATTCAAGTCAGAACTTTTGCACATGGCCTAGACGGAGAGTGTAAAGTTTCATGTCTTTAGCTTTAAGGCAAAGTGTCGAGTCTGCAAAAAATACTTTTTCGACAATTTAACATTTAGTAATTTTTCAATTTTTAGCCAAATAACACACTTATTCTGTTCCGATCAGTAGGAAATCAGACTATGTTCAACAATTGGATATTTCAAATGAGCCGGGCCCAGTTTGGAGTCGGTGAATTATTCCCAGAAGGAGGTAAATTGTTTGAAACGTACAAAGTTTCCTCCCTCTGGTGCGGTAATGCTGTGTGCTAGTGGGACGGGATCAAGACGCACGGCACTGCCTTGAGGCCCCAAAGAAATGTTCCAAAGATGGCATCTCTGAGACACACACAAAAAAAACCACAATGGAAAAACTTTACAAAATTTGACCTTTCCCAGTTCAGAGGTAGAGTTGTGGGTGGTAGCATCGAGCTAGGTGGCTGAAATTCAAGTCAGACCTTTTGCACATGGCCTAGACGGAGAGTGTAAAGTTTCATGTCTTTAGCTTTAAGGCAAAGTGTCGAGTCTGCAAAAAATACTTTTTCGACAATTTAACATTTAGTCATTTTTAAATTTTTAGCAAAATAACACACTTATTCTGTTCCGATCAGTAGGAAATCAGACTATGTTCAACAATTGGATATTTCAAATGAGCCGGGCCCAGTTTGGAGTCGCTGAATTATTCCCGGAAGGAGGTAAATTGTTTGAAACGTACAAAGTTTCCTCCCTCTGGTGCGGTAATGCTGTGTGCTAGTGGGACGGGATCAAGACGCACGGCACTGCCTTGAGGCCCCAAAGAAATGTTCCAAAGATGGCATCTCTGAGTCACCCACAAAAAAAAACACAATGGAAAAACTTTAAAAAATTTGACCTCTCCCAGTTCAGAGATAGAGTTGTGGACGGTAGCATTGAGCTAGGTGGCTGAAATTCAAGTCAGACCTTTTGCACATGGCCTAGACGGAGAGTGTAAAGTTTCATGTCTTAAGCTTTAAGGCAAAGTGTCGAGTCTGCAAAAAAAACTTTTTTGACAATTTAACATTTAGTCATTTTTCAATTTTTAGCCAAATAACACACTTATGCTGTTCCGATCAGTATGAAATCAGACTATGTTCAACAATTGGACATTTCAAATGAGCCGGGCCCAGTTTGGAGTCGGTGAATTATTCCCCGAAGGAGGAGGCACACACACAGCCTGGGAGCACACACATACACTCTGGGAGCAAACACACACTGCTCTCTGTCCCCTGCGCGCGTGTATGACCCTGAGAGCACACACACACACACAGTGGGAGCACACACACTCCTCTCTGTCCCCTGCGCGCGTGTGTGAACCTGAGAGCACACACACACACAGTGAGAAGACAGGCCTGTTGAAGCCCCAGCACAGCCCCCACACACACACACACACAGACACACACAGGGAGAAGACAGGCCTGTTGAAGGCCCAGCACAGTCCACACACACACACAGACACACACAGGGAGAAGACAGGCCTGTTGAAGGCCCAGCACAGCCCACACACACACACACACACACACACACACACACACACACACACACACACACACACACACACACACACACACACACAGGGAGAAGACAGGCCTGTTGAAGGCCCAGCACAGCCCACACACACAAGGAGAAGACAGGCCTGTTGAAGGCCCAGCACAGCCCACACACACACACACACACACACACACACACACACACACAGACACAGGGAGAAGACAGGCTTGTTGAAGGCCCAGCACAGCACAGCCCACACACACACACACACACACACACACACACAAGGAGAAGACAGGCCTGTTGAAGGCCCAGCACAGCCCACACACACACACACACACACACACACACACACACACACACACAGGGAGAAGACAGGCCTGTTGAAGGCCCAGCACAGCCCACACACACACACACACACACACACACACAGACACACACAGGGAGAAGACAGGCCTGTTGAAGGCCCAGCACAGTCCACACACACACACACACACACACACACACACACACACAGACACACACAGGGAGAAGACAGGCCTGTTGAAGGCCCAGCACAGCTCACACACACACACACACACACACACACACACACACACAGGGAGAAGACAGGCCTGTTGAAGGCCCAGCACAGCCCACACACACAAGGAGAAGACAGGCCTGTTGAAGGCCCAGCACAGCCCACACACACACACACACACACACACACACACAGACACAGGGAGAAGACAGGCTTGTTGAAGG
>NW_027468657.1:50000-55000 GCF_046254945.1 Alosa pseudoharengus
TGAAATCAGACTATGTTCAACAATTGGACATTTCAAATGAGCCGGGCCCAGTTTGGAGTCAGTGAATTATTCCCCGAAGGAGGAGGCACACACACAGCCTGGGAGCACACACATACACTCTGGGAGCAAACACACACTGCTCTCTGTCCCCTGCGCGCGTGTATGACCCTGAGAGCACACACACACACACAGTGGGAGCACACACACTCCTCTCTGTCCCCTGCGCGCGTGTGTGACCCTGAGAGCACACACACACACACTGGGAGCAGTCACAGACTCCTCTCTCTCCCCAGTGAGTGTGTGTGTGACCCTGAGAGCACACACACACACACTGGGAGCAGTCACAGACTCCTCTCTCTCCCCAGTGAGTGTGTGTGTGACCCTGAGAGCACACACACACACACACACCGGGAGAAGATAGGCCTCTTGAAGGCCCAGCACAACTCACACACACACATACATACACACACACACACACACACACACACACACACACACACACACAGGGAGAAGACAGGCCTGTTGAAGGCCTAGCACAGCCCACACACACACACAGACACACACAGGGAGAAGACAGGCCTGTTGAAGGCCCAGCACAGCCCACACACACACACACACACACAGACACACACACACACACACACACACACACAAACACACACAGGGAGAAGACAGGCCTGTTGAAGGCCCAGCACAGCCCACACACGCACACACACACTGGGAGCACACACACTCCACTCTCACCCCCGTGTGTGTGTGTGTGTGACACTGGGAGCACACTCACACACACACACACTGGGAGCACACACACTTGTCTGTCACCCCAGCATCTCTGAGACACCCAAAAAAAAAAACACATTGGAAAAACTTAAAAAATTTGACCTCCCAGTTCAGAGGTAGAGTTGTGGGTGGTAGCATCGAGCTAGGTGGCTGAAATTCAAGTCAGACCTTTTTCACATGGCCTACACGGAGAGTGCAACGTTTCGTCTCTTTAGCTTTAACGCAGTGTCGAGTCTGCAAAAAATACTTTTTTTTTCAATTTAACATTTAGTCATTTTTCAATTTTTAGCCAAATAACACACTTATGCTGTTCCGATCAGTATGAAATCAGACTATGTTCAACAATTGGATATTTCAAATGAGCCGGGCCCAGTTTGGAGTCGCTGAATTATTCCCGGAAGGAGGTAAATTGTTTGAAACGTACAAAGTTTCCTCTCTCTGGTGCGGTAATGCTGTGTGCTAGTGGGACGGGATCAAGACGCACGGCACTGCCTTGAGGCCCCAAAGAAATGTTCCAAAGATGGCATCTCTGAGACACCCACAAAAAAAACCACAATGGAAAAACTTTAAAAAATTTGACCTTTCCCAGTTCAGAGGTAGAGTTGTGGGTGGTAGCATCGAGCTAGGTGGCTGAAATTCAAGTCAGACCTTTTGCACATGGCCTACACGGAGAGTGCAAAGTTTCATGTCTTTAGCTTTAAGGCAAAGTGTCGAGTCTGCAAAAAATACTTTTTCGACAATTTAACATTTAGTCATTTTTAAATTTTTAGCCAAATAACACACTTATTCTGTTCCGATCAGTAGGAAATCAGACTATGTTCAAGAATTGGACATTTCAAATGAGCCGGGCCCAGTTTGGAGTCGGTGAATTATTCCCGGAAGGAGGTAAATTGTTTGAAACGTACAAAGTTTCCTCCCTCTGGTGCGGTAATGCTGTGTGCTAGTGGGACGGGATCAAGACGCACGGCACTGCCTTGAGGCCCCAAAGAAATGTTCCAAAGATGGCATCTCTGAGACACCCACAAAAAAAACCACAATGGAAAAACTTTAAAAAATTTGACCTTTCCCAGTTCAGAGGTAGAGTTGTGGGTGGTAGCATCGAGCTAGGTGGCTGAAATTCAAGTCAGACCTTTTGCACATGGCCTACACGGAGAGTGCAAAGTTTCATGTCTTTAGCTTTAAGGCAAAGTGTCGAGTCTGCAAAAAATACTTTTTCGACAATTTAACATTTAGTCATTTTTAAATTTTTAGCCAAATAACACACTTATTCTGTTCCGATCAGTAGGAAATCAGACTATGTTCAACAATTGGACATTTCAAATGAGCCGGGCCCAGTTTGGAGTCGGTGAATTATTCCCCGAAGGAGGAGGCACACACACAGCCTGGGAGCACACACATACACTCTGGGAGCAAACACACACTGCTCTCTGTCCCCTGCGCACGTGTGACCCTGAGAGCACACACACACACACAGTGGGAGCACACACACTCCTCTCTGTCCCCTGCGCGCGTGTGACCCTGAGAGCAAACACACACACACAGTGGGAGCACACACACTCCTCTCTGTCCCCTGCGCGCGTGTGTGACCCTGAGAGCACACACACACACACTGGGAGCAGTCACAGACTCCTCTCTCTTCCCAGTGAGTGTGTGTGTGACCCTGAGAGCACACACACACACACACACCGGGAGAAGATAGGCCTGTTGAAGGCCCAGCACAACTCACAGACACACAAACATACACACACACACACACACACACACACACACACACACACACACAGAGTGAGAAGACAGGCCTGTTGAAGCCCCAGCACAGCCCACACACACACACAGACACACACAGGGAGAAGACAGGCCTGTTGAAGGCCCAGCACAGCCCACACACACACACACACACACACACACACACACACACACACACACACACACACACACACACAGGGAGAAGACAGGCCTGTTGAAGGCCCAGCACAGCCCACACACACAAGGAGAAGACAGGCTTGTTGAAGGCCCAGCACAGCCCACACACACACACACACACACACACACACACACACACACACACACACACACACACACACACAGGGAGAAGACAGGCCTGTTGAAGGCCCAGCACAGCCCACACACACAAGGAGAAGACAGGCCTGTTGAAGGCCCAGCACAGCCCACACACACACACACACACACACACACACACACACACACACACACACACACAGGGAGAAGACAGGCTTGTTGACGGCCCAGCACAGCCCACACACACACACACACACACACACAAGGAGAAGACAGGCCTGTTGAAGGCCCAGCACAGCCCACACACACACACACACACACACACACATACACACACACACACACACACACACAGGGAGAAGACAGGCCTGTTGAAGGCCCAGCACAGCCCACACACACAAGGAGAAGATAGGCCTGTTGAAGGCCCAGCACAGCCCACACACACACACACACAGACACACACACACACAGGGAGAAGACAGGCCTGTTGAAGGCCCAGCACAGCTCTCACACACACACACACACACACACACACACACACACACACACACACAGGGAGAAGACAGGCTTGTTGAAGGCCCAGCACAGCCCACACACACACACACACACACACACAAGGAGAAGACAGGCCTGTTGAAGGCCCAGCACAGTCCACACACACACACACACACACACACAGACACACACAGGGAGAAGACAGTCCTGTTGAAGGCCCAGCACAACTCACACACACACATACACACACACACTCACACACACACACACACACACACACACACACACACACAAGGAGAAGACAGGCCTGTTGAAGGCCCAGCACAGCCCACACACACACACACACACACACACACACACACAAGGAGAAGACAGGCCTGTTGAAGGCCCAGCACAGCCCACACACACACACACACACACACACACAGGGAGAAGACAGGCCTGTTGAAGGCCCAGCACAGCCCACACACACACACACACACACACACACAGGGAGAAGACAGGCCTGTTGAAAGCCCAGCACAGCCCACACACACACACACACACAGGGAGAAGACAGGCCTGTTGAAGGCCCAGCACAGCCCACACACACACACACACACACACACACACACACACACACACACACACACACACAGGGAGAAGACAGGCCTGTTGAAGGCCCAGCACAGCCCACACACACACACAGACACACACAGGGAGAAGACAGGCCTGTTGAAGGCCCAGCACAGCCCACACACACACACACACACACACAGACACACAAGGAGAAGACAGGCCTGTTGAAGGCCCAGCACAGCCCACACACGCACACACACACTGGGAGCACACACACTCCACTCTCACCCCCGTGTGTGTGTGTGTGTGTGTGTGTGTGTGTGACACTGGGAGCACTCACACACACACACACTGGGAGCACACACACTTGTCTGTCACCCCAGCATCTCTGAGACACCCAAAAAAAAAAACACATTGGAAAAACTTTAAACAATTTGACCTCCCAGTTCAGAGGTAGAGTTGTGGGTGGTAGCATCGAGCTAGGTGGCTGAAATTCAAGTCAGACCTTTTTCACATGGCCTACACGGAGAGTGCAACGTTTCGTCTCTTTAGCTTTAACGCAGTGTCGAGTCTGCAAAAAATACTTTTTTTTTCAATTTAACATTTAGTCATTTTTCAATTTTTAGCCAAATAACACACTTATGCTGTTCCGACCAGTATGAAATCAGACTATGTTCAACAATTGGACATTTCAAATGAGCCGGGCCCAGTTTGGAGTCGGTGAATTATTCCCCGAAGTAGGTAAATTGTTTGAAACGTACAAAGTTTCCTCCCTCTGGTGCGGTAATGCTGTGTGCTAGTGGGACAGGATCAAGACGCACGGCACTGCCTTGAGGCCCCAAAGAAATGTTCCAAAGATGGCATCTCTGAGTCACCCACAAAAAAAACCACAATGAAAAAACTTTAAAAAATTTGACCTCTCCCAGTTCAGAGATAGAGTTGTGGACGGTAGCATTGAGCTAGGTGGCTGAAATTCAAGTCAGAACTTTTGCACATGGCCTAGACGGAGAGTGTAAAGTTTCATGTCTTTAGCTTTAAGGCAAAGTGTCGAGTCTGCAAAAAATACTTTTTCGACAATTTAACATTTAGTCATTTTTCAATTTTTAGCCAAATAACACACTTATTCTGTTCCGATCAGTAGGAAATCA
>NW_027468657.1:60000-67500 GCF_046254945.1 Alosa pseudoharengus
AGAAATGTTCCAAAGATGGCATCTCTGAGACACCCACAAAAAAAACCACAATGGAAAAACTTTACAAAATTTGACCTTTCCCAGTTCAGAGGTAGAGTTGTGGGTGGTAGCATCGAGCTAGGTGGCTGAAATTCAAGTCAGACCTTTTGCACATGGCCTAGACGGAGAGTGTAAAGTTTCATGTCTTTAGCTTTAAGGCAAAGTGTCGAGTCTGCAAAAAATACTTTTTCGACAATTTAACATTTAGTCATTTTTAAATTTTTAGCCAAATAACACACTTATTCTGTTCCGATCAGTAGGAAATCAGACTATGTTCAAGAATTGGACATTTCAAATGAGCCGGGCCCAGTTTGGAGTCGGTGAATTATTCCCGGAAGGAGGTAAATTGTTTGAAACGTACGAAGTTTCCTCCCTCTGGTGCGGTAATGCTGTGTGCTAGTGGGACGGGATCAAGACGCACGGCACTGCCTTGAGGCCCCAAAGAAATGTTCCAAAGATGGCATCTCTGAGTCACCCACAAAAAAAACCACAATGGAAAAACTTTAAAAAATTTGACCTTTCCCAGTTCAGAGGTAGAGTTGTGGGTGGTAGCATCGAGCTAGGTGGCTGATATTCAAGTCAGACCTTTTGCACATGGCCTACACGGAGAGTGCAAAGTTTCATTTCTTTAGCTTTAAGGCAAAGTGTCGAGTTTGCAAAAAATACTTTTTTGACAATTTAACATTTAGTCATTTTTCAATTTTTAGCCAAATAACACACTTATGCTGTTCCGATCAGTATGAAATCAGACTATGTTCAACAATTGGACATTTCAAATGAGCCGGGCCCAGTTTGGAGTCGGTGAATTATTCCCCGAAGGAGGAGGCACACACACAGCCTGGGAGCACACACATACACTCTGGGAGCAAACACACACTGCTCTCTGTCCCCTGCGCACGTGTGACCCTGAGAGCACACACACACACACAGTGGGAGCACACACACTCCTCTCTGTCCCCTGCGCGCGTGTGACCCTGAGAGCAAACACACACACACAGTGGGAGCACACACACTCCTCTCTGTCCCCTGCGCGCGTGTGTGACCCTGAGAGCACACACACACACACTGGGAGCAGTCACAGACTCCTCTCTCTTCCCAGTGAGTGTGTGTGTGACCCTGAGAGCACACACACACACACACACCGGGAGAAGATAGGCCTGTTGAAGGCCCAGCACAACTCACAGACACACAAACATACACACACACACACACACACACACACACACACACACAGAGTGAGAAGACAGGCCTGTTGAAGCCCCAGCACAGCCCACACACACACAAACACACACACAAGGAGAAGACAGGCCTGTTGAAGGCCCAGCACAGCCCACACACACACACAGACACACACAGGGAGAAGACAGGCCTGTTGAAGGCCCAGCACAGCCCACACACACACACAGACACACACAGGGAGAAGACAGGCCTGTTGAAGGCCCAGCACAGCCCACACACACACACACACACACACACACACACACACACACACACACACACACACACACACACACAGGGAGAAGACAGGCCTGTTGAAGGCCCAGCACAGCCCACACACACAAGGAGAAGATAGGCCTGTTGAAGGCCCAGCACAGCCCACACACACACACACACACACACACACACACACACACACACACACACACACACACACACACACACAGGGAGAAGACAGGCCTGTTGAAGGCCCAGCACAGCCCACACACACAAGGAGAAGACAGGCTTGTTGAAGGCCCAGCACAGCCCACACACACACACACACACACACACACACACACACAGGGAGAAGACAGGCCTGTTGAAGGCCCAGCACAGCCCACACACACAAGGAGAAGACAGGCCTGTTGAAGGCCCAGCACAGCCCACACACACACACACACACACACACACACACACACACACACACACACAGGGAGAAGACAGGCTTGTTGACGGCCCAGCACAGCCCACACACACACACACACACACACACAAGGAGAAGACAGGCCTGTTGAAGGCCCAGCACAGCCCACACACACACACACACACACATACACACACACACACACACATACACACACACACACACACACACACAGGGAGAAGACAGGCCTGTTGAAGGCCCAGCACAGCCCACACACACAAGGAGAAGACAGGCCTGTTGAAGGCCCAGCACAGCTCTCACACACACACACACACACACACACACACACACACACACACACACACACACAGGGAGAAGACAGGCTTGTTGAAGGCCCAGCACAGCCCACACACACACACACACACACACACAAGGAGAAGACAGGCCTGTTGAAGGCCCAGCACAGTCCACACACACACACACACACACACACAGACACACACAGGGAGAAGACAGTCCTGTTGAAGGCCCAGCACAACTCACACACACACATACACACACACACTCACACACACACACACACACACACACACACACACACAAGGAGAAGACAGGCCTGTTGAAGCCCCAGCACAGCCCACACACACACACACACACACACAGGGAGAAGACAGGCCTGTTGAAGCCCTAGCACAGCCCACACACACACACCACACACACAAGGAGAAGACAGGCCTGTTGAAGGCCCAGCACAGCCCACAAGCACACACACACACATAAAAAACACACACACACACACACACAGGGAGAAGACAGGCCTGTTGAAGGCCCAGCACAGCCCACACACACACACACACACTGGGAGCACACACACTCCACTCTCACCCCCGTGTGTGTGTGTGTGTGTGTGTGTGTGTGTGACACTGGGAGCACTCACACACACACACACTGGGAGCACACACACTTGTCTGTCACCCCAGCATCTCTGAGACACCCAAAAAAAAAAACACATTGGAAAAACTTTAAACAATTTGACCTCCCAGTTCAGAGGTAGAGTTGTGGGTGGTAGCATCGAGCTAGGTGGCTGAAATTCAAGTCAGACCTTTTGCACATGGCCTACACGGAGAGTGCAACGTTTCGTCTCTTTAGCTTTAACGCAGTGTCGAGTCTGCAAAAAATACTTTTTTTTTCAATTTAACATTTAGTCATTTTTCAATTTTTAGCCAAATAACACACTTATGCTGTTCCGATCAGTATGAAATCAGACTATGTTCAACAATTGGACATTTCAAATGAGCCGGGCCCAGTTTGGAGTCGGTGAATTATTCCTGGAAGGAGGTAAATTGTTTGAAACGTACAAAGTTTCCTCCCTCTGGTGCGGTAATGCTGTGTGCTAGTGGGACGGGATCAAGACGCACGGCACTGCCTTGAGGCCCCAAAGAAATGTTCCAAAGATGGCATCTCTGAGACACCCACAAAAAAAACCACAATGGAAAAACTTTACAAAATTTGACCTTTCCCAGTTCAGAGATAGAGTTGTGGACGGTAGCATTGAGCTAGGTGGCTGAAATTCAAGTCAGAACTTTTGCACATGGCCTAGACGGAGAGTGTAAAGTTTCATGTCTTTAGCTTTAAGGCAAAGTGTCGAGTCTGCAAAAAATACTTTTTCGACAATTTAACATTTAGTAATTTTTCAATTTTTAGCCAAATAACACACTTATTCTGTTCCGATCAGTAGGAAATCAGACTATGTTCAACAATTGGATATTTCAAATGAGCCGGGCCCAGTTTGGAGTCGGTGAATTATTCCCAGAAGGAGGTAAATTGTTTGAAACGTACAAAGTTTCCTCCCTCTGGTGCGGTAATGCTGTGTGCTAGTGGGACGGGATCAAGACGCACGGCACTGCCTTGAGGCCCCAAAGAAATGTTCCAAAGATGGCATCTCTGAGACACACACAAAAAAAACCACAATGGAAAAACTTTACAAAATTTGACCTTTCCCAGTTCAGAGGTAGAGTTGTGGGTGGTAGCATCGAGCTAGGTGGCTGAAATTCAAGTCAGACCTTTTGCACATGGCCTAGACGGAGAGTGTAAAGTTTCATGTCTTTAGCTTTAAGGCAAAGTGTCGAGTCTGCAAAAAATACTTTTTCGACAATTTAACATTTAGTCATTTTTAAATTTTTAGCCAAATAACACACTTATTCTGTTCCGATCAGTAGGAAATCAGACTATGTTCAACAATTGGATATTTCAAATGAGCCGGGCCCAGTTTGGAGTCGCTGAATTATTCCCGGAAGGAGGTAAATTGTTTGAAACGTACAAAGTTTCCTCCCTCTGGTGCGGTAATGCTGTGTGCTAGTGGGACGGGATCAAGACGCACGGCACTGCCTTGAGGCCCCAAAGAAATGTTCCAAAGATGGCATCTCTGAGTCACCCACAAAAAAAAACACAATGGAAAAACTTTAAAAAATTTGACCTCTCCCAGTTCAGAGATAGAGTTGTGGACGGTAGCATTGAGCTAGGTGGCTGAAATTCAAGTCAGACCTTTTGCACTTGGCCTAGACGGAGAGTGTAAAGTTTCATGTCTTAAGCTTTAAGGCAAAGTGTCGAGTCTGCAAAAAAAACTTTTTTGACAATTTAACATTTAGTCATTTTTCAATTTTTAACCAAATAACACACTTATGCTGTTCCGATCAGTATGAAATCAGACTATGTTCAACAATTGGACATTTCAAATGAGCCGGGCCCAGTTTGGAGTCAGTGAATTATTCCCCGAAGGAGGAGGCACACACACAGCCTGGGAGCACACACATACACTCTGGGAGCAAACACACACTGCTCTCTGTCCCCTGCGCGCGTGTATGACCCTGAGAGCACACACACACACACAGTGGGAGCACACACACTCCTCTCTGTCCCCTGCGCGCGTGTGTGACCCTGAGAGCACACACACACACACTGGGAGCAGTCACAGACTCCTCTCTCTCCCCAGTGAGTGTGTGTGTGACCCTGAGAGCACACACACACACACTGGGAGCAGTCACAGACTCCTCTCTCTCCCCAGTGAGTGTGTGTGTGACCCTGAGAGCACACACACACACACACACCGGGAGAAGATAGGCCTCTTGAAGGCCCAGCACAACTCACACACACACATACATACACACACACACACACACACACACACACACACACACACAGTGAGAAGACAGGCCTGTTGAAGCCCCAGCACAGCCCCCACACACACACACACACAGACACACACAGGGAGAAGACAGGCCTGTTGAAGGCCCAGCACAGTCCACACACACACACAGACACACACAGGGAGAAGACAGGCCTGTGGAAGGCCCAGCACAGCACACACACACACACACACACACACACACACACACACACACACACACACACACACACACACACACACACACACACACACACACACACACAGGGAGAAGACAGGCCTGTTGAAGGCCCAGCACAGCCCACACACACAAGGAGAAGATAGGCCTGTTGAAGGCCCAGCACAGCCCACACACACACACACACACACACACACACACACACAGGGAGAAGACAGGCCTGTTGAAGGCCCAGCACAGCCCACACACACAAGGAGAAGACAGGCCTGTTGAAGGCCCAGCACAGCCCACACACACACACACACACACACACACACACACACAGGGAGAAGACAGGCCTGTTGAAGGCCCAGCACAGCCCATACACACAAGGAGAAGACAGGCCTGTTGAAGGCCCAGCACAGCCCACACACACACACACACACACACACACACACACACACACACACAGACACAGGGAGAAGACAGGCTTGTTGAAGGCCCAGCACAGCCCACACACACACACACACACACACACACACACACAAGGAGAAGACAGGCCTGTTGAAGGCCCAGCACAGCCCACACACACACACACACACACACACACACACACACACACACAGGGAGAAGACAGGCCTGTTGAAGGCCCAGCACAGTCCACACACACACACACACACACACACACACACACACACACACACAGACACACACAGGGAGAAGACAGGCCTGTTGAAGGCCCAGCACAGCTCACACACACACACACACACACACACACACACACACACACACACACACAGACACACACACACACACACACACACACACACACAGGGAGAAGACAGGCTTGTTGAAGGCCCAGCACAGCCCACACACACACACACACACACACACACACACACACACACACACACACACACACACAGGGAGAAGACAGGCCTGTTGAAGGCCCAGCACAGCCCACACACACACACACACAAGGAGAAGACAGGCCTGTTGAAGGCCCAGCACAGCCCAGACACACACACACACACACACACACACACACACACACACACACACAGGGAGAAGACAGGCCTGTTGAAGGCCCAGCACAGCCCACACACACACACACACACAAGGAGAAGACAGGCCTGTTGAAGGCCCAGCACAGCCCACACACACACACACACACACACACACACACACACACACACACACACACACACAGGGAGAAGACAGGCCTGTTGAAGGCCTAGCACAGCCCACACACACACACAGACACACACAGGGAGAAGACAGGCCTGTTGAAGGCCCAGCACAGCCCACACACACACACACACACACTCACACACACAAGGAGAAGACAGGCCTGTTGAAGGCCCAGCACAGCCCACACACACACACACACACTGGGAGCACACACACTCCACTCTCACCCCCGTGTGTGTGTGTGTGTGACACTGGGAGCACACTCACACACACACACACTGGGAGCACACACACTTGTCTGTCACCCCAGCATCTCTGAGACACCCAAAAAAAAAAACACATTGGAAAAACTTAAAAAATTTGACCTCCCAGTTCAGAGGTAGAGTTGTGGGTGGTAGCATCGAGCTAGGTGGCTGAAATTCAATTCAGACCTTTTGCACATGGCCTAGACGGAGAGTGTAAAGTTTCATGTCTTTAGCTTTAAGGCAAAGTGTCGAGTATGCAAAAAATACTTTTTTGACAATTTAACATTTAGTCATTTTTCAATTTTTAGCCAAATAACACACTTATTCTGTTCCGATCAGTAGGAAATCAGACTATGTTCAAGAATTGGACATTTCAAATGAGCCGGGCCCAGTTTGGAGTCGGTGAATTATTCCCGGAAGGAGGTAAATTGTTTGAAACGTACAAAGTTTCCTCCCTCTGGTGCGGTAATGCTGTGTGCTAGTGGGACGGGATCAAGACGCACGGCACTGCCTTGAGGCCCCAAAGAAATGTTCCAAAGATGGCATCTCTGAGACACCCACAAAAAAAACCACAATGGAAAAACTTTACAAAATTTGACCTTTCCCAGTTCAGAGGTAGAGTTGTGGGTGGTAGCATCGAGCTAGGTGGCTGAAATTCAAGTCAGACCTTTTGCACATGGCCTAGACGGAGAGTGTAAAGTTTCATGTCTTTAGCTTTAAGGCAAAGTGTCGAGTCTGCAAAAAATACTTTTTCGACAATTTAACATTTAGTCATTTTTAAATTTTTAGCCAAATAACACACTTATTCTGTTCCGATCAGTAGGAAATCAGACTATGTTCA
>NW_027468657.1:77500-80000 GCF_046254945.1 Alosa pseudoharengus
AAAAAAAACCACAATGGAAAAACTTTACAAAATTTGACCTTTCCCAGTTCAGAGGTAGAGTTGTGGGTGGTAGCATCGAGCTAGGTGGCTGAAATTCAAGTCAGACCTTTTGCACATGGCCTAGACGGAGAGTGTAAAGTTTCATGTCTTTAGCTTTAAGGCAAAGTGTCGAGTCTGCAAAAAATACTTTTTCGACAATTTAACATTTAGTCATTTTTTAATTTTTAGCCAAATAACACACTTATTCTGTTCCGATCAGTAGGAAATCAGACTATGTTCAACAATTGGATATTTCAAATGAGCCGGGCCCAGTTTGGAGTCGCTGAATTATTCCCGGAAGGAGGTAAATTGTTTGAAACGTACAAAGTTTCCTCCCTCTGGTGCGGTAATGCTGTGTGCTAGTGGGACGGGATCAAGACGCACGGCACTGCCTTGAGGCCCCAAAGAAATGTTCCAAAGATGGCATCTCTGAGTCACCCACAAAAAAAAACACAATGGAAAAACTTTAAAAAATTTGACCTCTCCCAGTTCAGAGATAGAGTTGTGGACGGTAGCATTGAGCTAGGTGGCTGAAATTCAAGTCAGACCTTTTGCACATGGCCTAGACGGAGAGTGTAAAGTTTCATGTCTTAAGCTTTAAGGCAAAGTGTCGAGTCTGCAAAAAAAACTTTTTTGACAATTTAACATTTAGTCATTTTTCAATTTTTAGCCAAATAACACACTTATGCTGTTCCGATCAGTATGAAATCAGACTATGTTCAACAATTGGACATTTCAAATGAGCCGGGCCCAGTTTGGAGTCGGTGAATTATTCCCCGAAGGAGGAGGCACACACACAGCCTGGGAGCACACACATACACTCTGGGAGCAAACACACACTGCTCTCTGTCCCCTGCGCGCGTGTATGACCCTGAGAGCACACACACACACACAGTGGGAGCACACACACTCCTCTCTGTCCCCTGCGCGCGTGTGTGACCCTGAGAGCACACACACACACACTGGGAGCAGTCACAGACTCCTCTCTCTCCCCAGTGAGTGTGTGTGTGACCCTGAGAGCACACACACACACACTGGGAGCAGTCACAGACTCCTCTCTCTCCCCAGTGAGTGTGTGTGTGACCCTGAGAGCACACACACACACACTGGGAGCAGTCACAGACTCCTCTCTCTCCCCAGTGAGTGTGTGTGTGACCCTGAGAGCACACACACACACACACACCGGGAGAAGATAGGCCTCTTGAAGGCCCAGCACAACTCACACACACACATACATACACACACACACACACACACACACACACACACACACACAGTGAGAAGACAGGCCTGTTGAAGCCCCAGCACAGCCCCCACACACACACACACACAGACACACACAGGGAGAAGACAGGCCTGTTGAAGGCCCAGCACAGTCCACACACACACACAGACACACACAGGGAGAAGACAGGTCTGTTGAAGGCCCAGCACAGCCCACACACACACACACACACACACACACACACACACACACACACACACACACACACACACACACAGGGAGAAGACAGGCCTGTTGAAGGCCCAGCACAGCCCACACACACAAGGAGAAGATAGGCCTGTTGAAGGCCCAGCACAGCCCACACACACACACACACACACACACACACACACAGGGAGAAGACAGGCCTGTTGAAGGCCCAGCACAGCCCACACACACAAGGAGAAGACAGGCCTGTTGAAGGCCCAGCACAGCCCACACACACACACACACACACACACACACACACACACACAGACACAGGGAGAAGACAGGCTTGTTGAAGGCCCAGCACAGCACAGCCCACACACACACACACACACACACACACACACAGGGAGAAGACAGGCCTGTTGGAGGCCTAGCACAGCCCACACACACACACAGACACACACAGGGAGAAGACAGGCCTGTTGAAGGCCCAGCACAGCCCACACACACACACACACACACTCACACACACAAGGAGAAGACAGGCCTGTTGAAGGCCCAGCACAGCCCACACACACACACACACACTGGGAGCACACACACTCCACTCTCACCCCCGTGTGTGTGTGTGTGTGACACTGGGAGCACACTCACACACACACACACTGGGAGCACACACACTTGTCTGTCACCCCAGCATCTCTGAGACACCCAAAAAAAAAAACACATTGGAAAAACTTAAAAAATTTGACCTCCCAGTTCAGAGGTAGAGTTGTGGGTGGTAGCATCGAGCTAGGTGGCTGAAATTCAAGTCAGACCTTTTTCACATGGCCTACACGGAGAGTGCAACGTTTCGTCTCTTTAGCTTTAACGCAGTGTCGAGTCTGCAAAAAATACTTTTTTTTTCAATTTAACATTTAGTCATTTTTCAATTTTTAGCCAAATAACACACTTATGCTGTTCCGATCAGTATGAAATCAGACTATGTTCAACAATTGGACATTTCAAATGAGCCGGGCCCAGTTTGGAGTCGGTGAATTATTCCCC
>NW_027468657.1:85000-92500 GCF_046254945.1 Alosa pseudoharengus
CACACACACACACACACACACACACACACACACAGACACACACACACACACACACACACACACACAGGGAGAAGACAGGCTTGTTGAAGGCCCAGCACAGCCCACACACACACACACACACACACACACACACACACACACACACACACACACACACACACAGGGAGAAGACAGGCCTGTTGAAGGCCCAGCACAGCCCACACACACACACACACAAGGAGTAGACAGGCCTGTTGAAGGCCCAGCACAGCCCAGACACACACACACACACACACACACACACACACACACACACACACACACACACACACACACACACACACAGGGAGAAGACAGGCCTGTTGAAGGCCCAGCACAGCCCACACACACACACACACACAAGGAGAAGACAGGCCTGTTGAAGGCCCAGCACAGCCCACACACACACACACACACACACACACACACACACACACACACACAGGGAGAAGACAGGCCTGTTGAAGGCCTAGCACAGCCCACACACACACACAGACACACACAGGGAGAAGACAGGCCTGTTGAAGGCCCAGCACAGCCCACACACACACACACACACACAGACACACACACACACACACACACACACACACACACACACAGGGAGAAGACAGGCCTGTTGAAGGCCCAGCACAGCCCACACACGCACACACACACTGGGAGCACACACACTCCACTCTCACCCCCGTGTGTGTGTGTGTGTGACACTGGGAGCACACTCACACACACACACACTGGGAGCACACACACTTGTCTGTCACCCCAGCATCTCTGAGACACCCAAAAAAAAAAACACATTGGAAAAACTTAAAAAATTTGACCTCCCAGTTCAGAGGTAGAGTTGTGGGTGGTAGCATCGAGCTAGGTGGCTGAAATTCAAGTCAGACCTTTTGCACATGGCCTAGACGGAGAGTGTAAAGTTTCATGTCTTTAGCTTTAACGCAGTGTCGAGTCTGCAAAAAATACTTTTTTGACAATTTAACATTTAGTCATTTTTCAATTTTTAGCCAAATAACACACTTATTCTGTTCCGATCAGTAGGAAATCAGACTATGTTCAACAATTGGATATTTCAAATGAGCCGGGCCCAGTTTGGAGTCGCTGAATTATTCCCGGAAGGAGGTAAATTGTTTGAAACGTACAAAGTTTCCTCTCTCTGGTGCGGTAATGCTGTGTGCTAGTGGGACGGGATCAAGACGCACGGCACTGCCTTGAGGCCCCAAAGAAATGTTCCAAAGATGGCATCTCTGAGACACCCACAAAAAAAACCACAATGGAAAAACTTTACAAAATTTGACCTTTCCCAGTTCAGAGGTAGAGTTGTGGGTGGTAGCATCGAGCTAGGTGGCTGAAATTCAAGTCAGACCTTTTGCACATGGCCTAGACGGAGAGTGTAAAGTTTCATGTCTTTAGCTTTAAGGCAAAGTGTCGAGTCTGCAAAAAATACTTTTTCGACAATTTAACATTTAGTCATTTTTAAATTTTTAGCCAAATAACACACTTATTCTGTTCCGATCAGTAGGAAATCAGACTATGTTCAAGAATTGGACATTTCAAATGAGCCGGGCCCAGTTTGGAGCCGCTGAATTATTCCCGGAAGGAGGTAAATTGTTTGAAACGTACAAAGTTTCCTCCCTCTGGTGCGGTAATGCTGTGTGCTAGTGGGACGGGATCAAGACGCACGGCACTGCCTTGAGGCCCCAAAGAAATGTTCCAAAGATGGCATCTCTGAGTCACCCACAAAAAAAACCACAATGGAAAAACTTTAAAAAATTTGACCTTTCCCAGTTCAGAGGTAGAGTTGTGGGTGGTAGCATCGAGCTAGGTGGCTGAAATTCAAGTCAGACCTTTTGCACATGGCCTACACGGAGAGTGCAAAGTTTCATGTCTTTAGCTTTAAGGCAAAGTGTCGAGTCTGCAAAAAATACTTTTTCGACAATTTAACATTTAGTCATTTTTACATTTTTAGCCAAATAACACACTTATTCTGTTCCGATCAGTAGGAAATCAGACTATGTTCAAGAATTGGACATTTCAAATGAGCCGGGCCCAGTTTGGAGTCGGTGAATTATTCCCGGAAGGAGGTAAATTGTTTGAAACGTACAAAGTTTCCTCCCTCTGGTGCGGTAATGCTGTGTGCTAGTGGGACGGGATCAAGACGCACGGCACTGCCTTGAGGCCCCAAAGAAATGTTCCAAAGATGGCATCTCTGAGTCACCCACAAAAAAAACCACAATGGAAAAACTTTACAAAATTTGACCTTTCCCAGTTCAGAGGTAGAGTTGTGGGTGGTAGCATCGAGCTAGGTGGCTGAAATTCAAGTCAGACCTTTTGCACATGGCCTACACGGAGAGTGCAAAGTTTCATGTCTTTAGCTTTAAGGCAAAGTGTCGAGTCTGCAAAAAATACTTTTTCGACAATTTAACATTTAGTCATTTTTAAATTTTTAGCCAAATAACACACTTATTCTGTTCCGATCAGTAGGAAATCAGACTATGTTCAACAATTGGACATTTCAAATGAGCCGGGCCCAGTTTGGAGTCGGTGAATTATTCCCCGAAGGAGGAGGCACACACACAGCCTGGGAGCACACACATACACTCTGGGAGCAAACACACACTGCTCTCTGTCCCCTGCGCACGTGTGACCCTGAGAGCACACACACACACACAGTGGGAGCACACACACTCCTCTCTGTCCCCTGCGCGCGTGTGACCCTGAGAGCAAACACACACACACAGTGGGAGCACACACACTCCTCTCTGTCCCCTGCGCGCGTGTGTGACCCTGAGAGCACACACACACACACTGGGAGCAGTCACAGACTCCTCTCTCTTCCCAGTGAGTGTGTGTGTGACCCTGAGAGCACACACACACACACACACACCGGGAGAAGATAGGCCTGTTGAAGGCCCAGCACAACTCACAGACACACAAACATACACACACACACACACACACACACACACACACACACACACACACACACACAGAGTGAGAAGACAGGCCTGTTGAAGCCCCAGCACAGCCCACACACACACAAACACACACACAAGGAGAAGACAGGCCTGTTGAAGGCCCAGCACAGCCCACACACACACACAGACACACACAGGGAGAAGACAGGCCTGTTGAAGGCCCAGCACAGCCCACACACACACACACACACACACACACACACACACACACACACACACACACACACACACACAGGGAGAAGACAGGCCTGTTGAAGGCCCAGCACAGCCCACACACACAAGGAGAAGATAGGCCTGTTGAAGGCCCAGCACAGCCCACACACACACACACACACACACACACACACACACACACACACACACACACACACACAGGGAGAAGACAGGCCTGTTGAAGGCCCAGCACAGCCCACACACACAAGGAGAAGACAGGCTTGTTGAAGGCCCAGCACAGCCCACACACACACACACACACACACACACACACACACACACACACACACACACACACACACACACACACACAGGGAGAAGACAGGCCTGTTGAAGGCCCAGCACAGCCCACACACACAAGGAGAAGACAGGCCTGTTGAAGGCCCAGCACAGCCCACACACACACACACACACACACACACACACACACACACACACACACACACACACAGGGAGAAGACAGGCTTGTTGACGGCCCAGCACAGCCCACACACACACACACACACACACACAAGGAGAAGACAGGCCTGTTGAAGGCCCAGCACAGCCCACACACACACACACACACACACACACATACACACACACACACACACACACACAGGGAGAAGACAGGCCTGTTGAAGGCCCAGCACAGCCCACACACACAAGGAGAAGATAGGCCTGTTGAAGGCCCAGCACAGCCCACACACACACACACACAGACACACACACACACAGGGAGAAGACAGGCCTGTTGAAGGCCCAGCACAGCCCACACACACAAGGAGAAGACAGGCCTGTTGAAGGCCCAGCACAGCTCTCACACACACACACACACACACACACACACACACAGGGAGAAGACAGGCTTGTTGAAGGCCCAGCACAGCCCACACACACACACACACACACACACAAGGAGAAGACAGGCCTGTTGAAGGCCCAGCACAGTCCACACACACACACACACACACACACAGACACACACAGGGAGAAGACAGTCCTGTTGAAGGCCCAGCACAGCCCACAAGCACACACACACACATAAAAAACACACACACACACACACACACAGGGAGAAGACAGGCCTGTTGAAGGCCCAGCACAGCCCACACACACACACACACACACACACACACAGGGAGAAGACAGGCCTGTTGAAAGCCCAGCACAGCCCACACACACACACACACACAAGGAGAAGACAGGCCTGTTGAAGGCCCAGCACAGCCCACAAGCACACACACACACATAAAAAACACACACACACACACACACAGGGAGAAGACAGGCCTGTTGAAGGCCCAGCACAGCCCACACACACACACACACACACACACACAGGGAGAAGACAGGCCTGTTGAAGGCCCAGCACAGCCCACACACACACACACACACACACACACACACACACACACACACACACAGGGAGAAGACAGGCCTGTTGAAGGCCCAGCACAGCCCACACACACACACAGACACACACAGGGAGAAGACAGGCCTGTTGAAGGCCCAGCACAGCCCCACACACACACACACACACACAGACACACAAGGAGAAGACAGGCCTGTTGAAGGCCCAGCACAGCCCACACACGCACACACACACTGGGAGCACACACACTCCACTCTCACCCCCGTGTGTGTGTGTGTGTGTGTGTGTGTGTGTGACACTGGGAGCACTCACACACACACACACTGGGAGCACACACACTTGTCTGTCACCCCAGCATCTCTGAGACACCCAAAAAAAAAAACACATTGGAAAAACTTTAAACAATTTGACCTCCCAGTTCAGAGGTAGAGTTGTGGGTGGTAGCATCGAGCTAGGTGGCTGAAATTCAAGTCAGACCTTTTTCACATGGCCTACACGGAGAGTGCAACGTTTCGTCTCTTTAGCTTTAACGCAGTGTCGAGTCTGCAAAAAATACTTTTTTTTTCAATTTAACATTTAGTCATTTTTCAATTTTTAGCCAAATAACACACTTATGCTGTTCCGATCAGTATGAAATCAGACTATGTTCAACAATTGGACATTTCAAATGAGCCGGGCCCAGTTTGGAGTCGGTGAATTATTCCCCGAAGTAGGTAAATTGTTTGAAACGTACAAAGTTTCCTCCCTCTGGTGCGGTAATGCTGTGTGCTAGTGGGACAGGATCAAGACGCACGGCACTGCCTTGAGGCCCCAAAGAAATGTTCCAAAGATGGCATCTCTGAGTCACCCACAAAAAAAACCACAATGAAAAAACTTTAAAAAATTTGACCTCTCCCAGTTCAGAGATAGAGTTGTGGACGGTAGCATTGAGCTAGGTGGCTGAAATTCAAGTCAGAACTTTTGCACATGGCCTAGACGGAGAGTGTAAAGTTTCATGTCTTTAGCTTTAAGGCAAAGTGTCGAGTCTGCAAAAAATACTTTTTCGACAATTTAACATTTAGTCATTTTTCAATTTTTAGCCAAATAACACACTTATTCTGTTCCGATCAGTAGGAAATCAGACTATGTTCAACAATTGGATATTTCAAATGAGCCGGGCCCAGTTTGGAGTCGGTGAATTATTCCCAGAAGGAGGTAAATTGTTTGAAACGTACAAAGTTTCCTCCCTCTGGTGCGGTAATGCTGTGTGCTAGTGGGACGGGATCAAGACGCACGGCACTGCCTTGAGGCCCCAAAGAAATGTTCCAAAGATGGCATCTCTGAGACACACACAAAAAAAACCACAATGGAAAAACTTTACAAAATTTGACCTTTCCCAGTTCAGAGGTAGAGTTGTGGGTGGTAGCATCGAGCTAGGTGGCTGAAATTCAAGTCAGACCTTTTGCACATGGCCTAGACGGAGAGTGTAAAGTTTCATGTCTTTAGCTTTAAGGCAAAGTGTCGAGTCTGCAAAAAATACTTTTTCGACAATTTAACATTTAGTCATTTTTAAATTTTTAGCCAAATAACACACTTATTCTGTTCCGATCAGTAGGAAATCAGACTATGTTCAACAATTGGATATTTCAAATGAGCCGGGCCCAGTTTGGAGTCGCTGAATTATTCCCGGAAGGAGGTAAATTGTTTGAAACGTACAAAGTTTCCTCCCTCTGGTGCGGTAATGCTGTGTGCTAGTGGGACGGGATCAAGACGCACGGCACTGCCTTGAGGCCCCAAAGAAATGTTCCAAAGATGGCATCTCTGAGTCACCCACAAAAAAAAACACAATGGAAAAACTTTAAAAAATTTGACCTCTCCCAGTTCAGAGATAGAGTTGTGGACGGTAGCATTGAGCTAGGTGGCTGAAATTCAAGTCAGACCTTTTGCACTTGGCCTAGACGGAGAGTGTAAAGTTTCATGTCTTAAGCTTTAAGGCAAAGTGTCGAGTCTGCAAAAAAAACTTTTTTGACAATTTAACATTTAGTCATTTTTCAATTTTTAGCCAAATAACACACTTATGCTGTTCCGATCAGTATGAAATCAGACTATGTTCAACAATTGGACATTTCAAATGAGCCGGGCCCAGTTTGGAGTCAGTGAATTATTCCCCGAAGGAGGAGGCACACACACAGCCTGGGAGCACACACATACACTCTGGGAGCAAACACACACTGCTCTCTGTCCCCTGCGCGCGTGTATGACCCTGAGAGCACACACACACACACAGTGGGAGCACACACACTCCTCTCTGTCCCCTGCGCGCGTGTGTGACCCTGAGAGCACACACACACACACTGGGAGCAGTCACAGACTCCTCTCTCTCCCCAGTGAGTGTGTGTGTGACCCTGAGAGCACACACACACACACTGGGAGCAGTCACAGACTCCTCTCTCTCCCCAGTGAGTGTGTGTGTGACCCTGAGAGCACACACACACACACACACCGGGAGAAGATAGGCCTCTTGAAGGCCCAGCACAACTCACACACACACATACATACACACACACACACACACACACACACACACACACACACAGTGAGAAGACAGGCCTGTTGAAGCCCCAGCACAGCCCCCACACACACACACACACAGACACACACAGGGAGAAGACAGGCCTGTTGAAGGCCCAGCACAGTCCACACACACACACAGACACACACAGGGAGAAGACAGGCCTGTTGAAGGCCCAGCACAGCCCACACACACACACACACACACACACACACACACACACACACACACACACACACACACACACACACACACACAGGGAGAAGACAGGCCTGTTGAAGGCCCAGCACAGCCCACACACACAAGGAGAAGATAGGCCTGTTGAAGGCCCAGCACAGCCCACACACACACACACACACACACACACACACACAGGGAGAAGA
>NW_027468657.1:95000-100000 GCF_046254945.1 Alosa pseudoharengus
ACACACAGGGAGAAGACAGGCCTGTTGAAGGCCTAGCACAGCCCACACACACACACAGACACACACAGGGAGAAGACAGGCCTGTTGAAGGCCCAGCACAGCCCACACACACACACACACACACTCACACACACAAGGAGAAGACAGGCCTGTTGAAGGCCCAGCACAGCCCACACACACACACACACACTGGGAGCACACACACTCCACTCTCACCCCCGTGTGTGTGTGTGTGTGACACTGGGAGCACACTCACACACACACACACTGGGAGCACACACACTTGTCTGTCACCCCAGCATCTCTGAGACACCCAAAAAAAAAAACACATTGGAAAAACTTAAAAAATTTGACCTCCCAGTTCAGAGGTAGAGTTGTGGGTGGTAGCATCGAGCTAGGTGGCTGAAATTCAATTCAGACCTTTTGCACATGGCCTAGACGGAGAGTGTAAAGTTTCATGTCTTTAGCTTTAAGGCAAAGTGTCGAGTCTGCAAAAAATACTTTTTCGACAATTTAACATTTAGTCATTTTTAAATTTTTAGCCAAATAACACACTTATTCTGTTCCGATCAGTAGGAAATCAGACTATGTTCAAGAATTGGACATTTCAAATGAGCCGGGCCCAGTTTGGAGTCGGTGAATTATTCCCGGAAGGAGGTAAATTGTTTGAAACGTACAAAGTTTCCTCCCTCTGGTGCGGTAATGCTGTGTGCTAGTGGGACGGGATCAAGACGCACGGCACTGCCTTGAGGCCCCAAAGAAATGTTCCAAAGATGGCATCTCTGAGACACCCACAAAAAAAACCACAATGGAAAAACTTTACAAAATTTGACCTTTCCCAGTTCAGAGGTAGAGTTGTGGGTGGTAGCATCGAGCTAGGTGGCTGAAATTCAAGTCAGACCTTTTGCACATGGCCTAGACGGAGAGTGTAAAGTTTCATGTCTTTAGCTTTAAGGCAAAGTGTCGAGTCTGCAAAAAATACTTTTTCGACAATTTAACATTTAGTCATTTTTAAATTTTTAGCCAAATAACACACTTATTCTGTTCCGATCAGTAGGAAATCAGACTATGTTCAAGAATTGGACATTTCAAATGAGCCGGGCCCAGTTTGGAGTCGGTGAATTATTCCCCGAAGGAGGAGGCACACACACAGCCTGGGAGCACACACATACACTCTGGGAGCAAACACACACTGCTCTCTGTCCCCTGCGCACGTGTGACCCTGAGAGCACACACACACACACAGTGGGAGCACACACACTCCTCTCTGTCCCCTGCGCGCGTGTGACCCTGAGAGCAAACACACACACACAGTGGGAGCACACACACTCCTCTCTGTCCCCTGCGCGCGTGTGACCCTGAGAGCACACACACACACACTGGGAGCAGTCACAGACTACTCCTCTCTCTTCCCAGTGAGTGTGTGTGTGACCCTGAGAGCACACACACACACACACACCGGGAGAAGATAGGCCTGTTGAAGGCCCAGCACAACTCACAGACACACAAACATACACACACACACACACACACACACACACACACACACACACACAGAGTGAGAAGACAGGCCTGTTGAAGCCCCAGCACAGCCCACACACACACAAACACACACACAAGGAGAAGACAGGCCTGTTGAAGGCCCAGCACAGCCCACACACACACACAGACACACACAGGGAGAAGACAGGCCTGTTGAAGGCCCAGCACAGCCCACACACACACACACACACACACACACACACACACACACACACACACACACACACACACACACAGGGAGAAGACAGGCCTGTTGAAGGCCCAGCACAGCCCACACACACACACACACACACACACACACACACACACACAGGGAGAAGACAGGCCTGTTGAAGGCCCAGCACAGCCCACACACACAAGGAGAAGACAGGCTTGTTGAAGGCCCAGCACAGCCCACACACACACACACACACACACACACACACACACAGGGAGAAGACAGGCCTGTTGAAGGCCCAGCACAGCCCACACACACAAGGAGAAGACAGGCCTGTTGAAGGCCCAAGCACAGCCCACACACACACATACACACACACACACACACACACACACACACACAGACACAGGGAGAAGACAGGCTTGTTGAAGGCCCAGCACAGCACAGCCCACACACACACACACACACACACACACAAGGAGAAGACAGGCCTGTTGAAGGCCCAGCACAGCCCACACACACACACACACACACATACACACACACACACACACATACACACACACACACACACACACACAGGGAGAAGACAGGCCTGTTGAAGGCCCAGCACAGCCCACACACACAAGGAGAAGATAGGCCTGTTGAAGGCCCAGCACAGCCCACACACACACACACACAGACACACACACACACAGGGAGAAGACAGGCCTGTTGAAGGCCCAGCACAGCCCACACACACAAGGAGAAGACAGGCCTGTTGAAGGCCCAGCACAGCTCTCACACACACACACACACACACACACACACACACACACACACACACACACAGGGAGAAGACAGGCTTGTTGAAGGCCCAGCACAGCCCACACACACACACACACACACACACAAGGAGAAGACAGGCCTGTTGAAGGCCCAGCACAGTCCACACACACACACACACACACACACAGACACACACAGGGAGAAGACAGTCCTGTTGAAGGCCCAGCACAACTCACACACACACATACACACACACACTCACACACACACACACACACACACACACACACACACACACAAGGAGAAGACAGGCCTGTTGAAGCCCCAGCACAGCCCACACACACACACACACACACACAGGGAGAAGACAGGCCTGTTGAAGCCCTAGCACAGCCCACACACACACACCACACACACAAGGAGAAGACAGGCCTGTTGAAGGCCCAGCACAGCCCACAAGCACACACACACACATAAAAAACACACACACACACACACACAGGGAGAAGACAGGCCTGTTGAAGGCCCAGCACAGCCCACACACACACACACACACTGGGAGCACACACACTCCACTCTCACCCCCGTGTGTGTGTGTGTGTGTGTGTGTGTGTGTGACACTGGGAGCACTCACACACACACACACTGGGAGCACACACACTTGTCTGTCACCCCAGCATCTCTGAGACACCCAAAAAAAAAAACACATTGGAAAAACTTTAAACAATTTGACCTCCCAGTTCAGAGGTAGAGTTGTGGGTGGTAGCATCGAGCTAGGTGGCTGAAATTCAAGTCAGACCTTTTGCACATGGCCTACACGGAGAGTGCAACGTTTCGTCTCTTTAGCTTTAACGCAGTGTCGAGTCTGCAAAAAATACTTTTTTTTTCAATTTAACATTTAGTCATTTTTCAATTTTTAGCCAAATAACACACTTATTCTGTTCCGATCAGTATGAAATCAGACTATGTTCAACAATTGGACATTTCAAATGAGCCGGGCCCAGTTTGGAGTCGGTGAATTATTCCTGGAAGGAGGTAAATTGTTTGAAACGTACAAAGTTTCCTCCCTCTGGTGCGGTAATGCTGTGTGCTAGTGGGACGGGATCAAGACGCACGGCACTGCCTTGAGGCCCCAAAGAAATGTTCCAAAGATGGCATCTCTGAGACACCCACAAAAAAAACCACAATGGAAAAACTTTACAAAATTTGACCTTTCCCAGTTCAGAGATAGAGTTGTGGACGGTAGCATTGAGCTAGGTGGCTGAAATTCAAGTCAGAACTTTTGCACATGGCCTAGACGGAGAGTGTAAAGATTCATGTCTTTAGCTTTAAGGCAAAGTGTCGAGTCTGCAAAAAATACTTTTTCGACAATTTAACATTTAGTAATTTTTCAATTTTTAGCCAAATAACACACTTATTCTGTTCCGATCAGTAGGAAATCAGACTATGTTCAACAATTGGATATTTCAAATGAGCCGGGCCCAGTTTGGAGTCGGTGAATTATTCCCAGAAGGAGGTAAATTGTTTGAAACGTACAAAGTTTCCTCCCTCTGGTGCGGTAATGCTGTGTGCTAGTGGGACGGGATCAAGACGCACGGCACTGCCTTGAGGCCCCAAAGAAATGTTCCAAAGATGGCATCTCTGAGACACACACAAAAAAAACCACAATGGAAAAACTTTACAAAATTTGACCTTTCCCAGTTCAGAGGTAGAGTTGTGGGTGGTAGCATCGAGCTAGGTGGCTGAAATTCAAGTCAGACCTTTTGCACATGGCCTAGACGGAGAGTGTAAAGTTTCATGTCTTTAGCTTTAAGGCAAAGTGTCGAGTCTGCAAAAAATACTTTTTCGACAATTTAACATTTAGTAATTTTTAAATTTTTAGCCAAATAACACACTTATTCTGTTCCGATCAGTAGGAAATCAGACTATGTTCAACAATTGGATATTTCAAATGAGCCGGGCCCAGTTTGGAGTCGCTGAATTATTCCCGGAAGGAGGTAAATTGTTTGAAACGTACAAAGTTTCCTCCCTCTGGTGCGGTAATGCTGTGTGCTAGTGGGACGGGATCAAGACGCACGGCACTGCCTTGAGGCCCCAAAGAAATGTTCCAAAGATGGCATCTCTGAGTCACCCACAAAAAAAAACACAATGGAAAAACTTTAAAAAATTTGACCTCTCCCAGTTCAGAGATAGAGTTGTGGACGGTAGCATTGAGCTAGGTGGCTGAAATTCAAGTCAGACCTTTTGCACATGGCCTAGACGGAGAGTGTAAAGTTTCATGTCTTAAGCTTTAAGGCAAAGTGTCGAGTCTGCAAAAAAAACTTTTTTGACAATTTAACATTTAGTCATTTTTCAATTTTTAGCCAAATAACACACTTATGCTGTTCCGATCAGTATGAAATCAGACTATGTTCAACAATTGGACATTTCAAATGAGCCGGGCCCAGTTTGGAGTCGGTGAATTATTCCCCGAAGGAGGAGGCACACACACAGCCTGGGAGCACACACATACACTCTGGGAGCAAACACACAC
>NW_027468657.1:115000-140000 GCF_046254945.1 Alosa pseudoharengus
CCCCGTGTGTGTGTGTGTGTGACACTGGGAGCACACTCACACACACACACACTGGGAGCACACACACTTGTCTGTCACCCCAGCATCTCTGAGACACCCAAAAAAAAAAACACATTGGAAAAACTTAAAAAATTTGACCTCCCAGTTCAGAGGTAGAGTTGTGGGTGGTAGCATCGAGCTAGGTGGCTGAAATTCAAGTCAGACCTTTTTCACATGGCCTACACGGAGAGTGCAACGTTTCGTCTCTTTAGCTTTAACGCAGTGTCGAGTCTGCAAAAAATACTTTTTTTTTCAATTTAACATTTAGTCATTTTTCAATTTTTAGCCAAATAACACACTTATGCTGTTCCGATCAGTATGAAATCAGACTATGTTCAACAATTGGACATTTCAAATGAGCCGGGCCCAGTTTGGAGTCGGTGAATTATTCCCCGAAGTAGGTAAATTGTTTGAAACGTACAAAGTTTCCTCCCTCTGGTGCGGTAATGCTGTGTGCTAGTGGGACAGGATCAAGACGCACGGCACTGCCTTGAGGCCCCAAAGAAATGTTCCAAAGATGGCATCTCTGAGTCACCCACAAAAAAAACCACAATGAAAAAACTTTAAAAAATTTGACCTCTCCCAGTTCAGAGATAGAGTTGTGGACGGTAGCATTGAGCTAGGTGGCTGAAATTCAAGTCAGAACTTTTGCACATGGCCTAGACGGAGAGTGTAAAGTTTCATGTCTTTAGCTTTAAGGCAAAGTGTCGAGTCTGCAAAAAATACTTTTTCGACAATTTAACATTTAGTCATTTTTCAATTTTTAGCCAAATAACACACTTATTCTGTTCCGATCAGTAGGAAATCAGACTATGTTCAACAATTGGATATTTCAAATGAGCCGGGCCCAGTTTGGAGTCGGTGAATTATTCCCAGAAGGAGGTAAATTGTTTGAAACGTACAAAGTTTCCTCCCTCTGGTGCGGTAATGCTGTGTGCTAGTGGGACGGGATCAAGACGCACGGCACTGCCTTGAGGCCCCAAAGAAATGTTCCAAAGATGGCATCTCTGAGACACACACAAAAAAAACCACAATGGAAAAACTTTACAAAATTTGACCTTTCCCAGTTCAGAGGTAGAGTTGTGGGTGGTAGCATCGAGCTAGGTGGCTGAAATTCAAGTCAGACCTTTTGCACATGGCCTAGACGGAGAGTGTAAAGTTTCATGTCTTTAGCTTTAAGGCAAAGTGTCGAGTCTGCAAAAAATACTTTTTCGACAATTTAACATTTAGTCATTTTTTAATTTTTAGCCAAATAACACACTTATTCTGTTCCGATCAGTAGGAAATCAGACTATGTTCAACAATTGGATATTTCAAATGAGCCGGGCCCAGTTTGGAGTTGCTGAATTATTCCCGGAAGGAGGTAAATTGTTTGAAACGTACAAAGTTTCCTCCCTCTGGTGCGGTAATGCTGTGTGCTAGTGGGACGGGATCAAGACGCACGGCACTGCCTTGAGGCCCCAAAGAAATGTTCCAAAGATGGCATCTCTGAGTCACCCACAAAAAAAAACACAATGGAAAAACTTTAAAAAATTTGACCTCTCCCAGTTCAGAGATAGAGTTGTGGACGGTAGCATTGAGCTAGGTGGCTGAAATTCAAGTCAGACCTTTTGCACATGGCCTAGACGGAGAGTGTAAAGTTTCATGTCTTAAGCTTTAAGGCAAAGTGTCGAGTCTGCAAAAAAAACTTTTTTGACAATTTAACATTTAGTCATTTTTCAATTTTTAGCCAAATAACACACTTATGCTGTTCCGATCAGTATGAAATCAGACTATGTTCAACAATTGGACATTTCAAATGAGCCGGGCCCAGTTTGGAGTCGGTGAATTATTCCCCGAAGGAGGAGGCACACACACAGCCTGGGAGCACACACATACACTCTGGGAGCAAACACACACTGCTCTCTGTCCCCTGCGCGCGTGTATGACCCTGAGAGCACACACACACACACAGTGGGAGCACACACACTCCTCTCTGTCCCCTGCGCGCGTGTGTGACCCTGAGAGCACACACACACACACTGGGAGCAGTCACAGACTCCTCTCTCTCCCCAGTGAGTGTGTGTGTGACCCTGAGAGCACACACACACACACTGGGAGCAGTCACAGACTCCTCTCTCTCCCCAGTGAGTGTGTGTGTGACCCTGAGAGCACACACACACACACTGGGAGCAGTCACAGACTCCTCTCTCTCCCCAGTGAGTGTGTGTGTGACCCTGAGAGCACACACACACACACACACCGGGAGAAGATAGGCCTCTTGAAGGCCCAGCACAACTCACACACACACATACATACACACACACACACACACACACACACACACACACACACAGTGAGAAGACAGGCCTGTTGAAGCCCCAGCACAGCCCCCACACACACACACACACAGACACACACAGGGAGAAGACAGGCCTGTTGAAGGCCCAGCACAGTCCACACACACACACAGACACACACAGGGAGAAGACAGGCCTGTTGAAGGCCCAGCACAGCCCACACACACACACACACACACACACACACACACACACACACACACACACACACACACACACACACACACACACACACACAGGGAGAAGACAGGCCTGTTGAAGGCCCAGCACAGCCCACACACACAAGGAGAAGATAGGCCTGTTGAAGGCCCAGCACAGCCCACACACACACACACACACACACACACACACACAGGGAGAAGACAGGCCTGTTGAAGGCCCAGCACAGCCCACACACACAAGGAGAAGACAGGCCTGTTGAAGGCCCAGCACAGCCCACACACACACACACACACACACACACACACACACACACAGACACAGGGAGAAGACAGGCTTGTTGAAGGCCCAGCACAGCCCACACACACACACACACAAGGAGAAGACAGGCCTGTTGAAGGCCCAGCACAGCCCAGACACACACACACACACACACACACACACACACACACACACACACACACACACACAGGGAGAAGACAGGCCTGTTGAAGGCCCAGCACAGCACAGCCCACACACACACACACACACACACACACACACAAGGAGAAGACAGGCCTGTTGAAGGCCCAGCACAGCCCACACACACACACACACACACACACACACACACACACACACACAGGGAGAAGACAGGCCTGTTGAAGGCCCAGCACAGTCCACACACACACACACACACACACACACACACAGACACACACAGGGAGAAGACAGGCCTGTTGAAGGCCCAGCACAGTCCACACACACACACACACACACACACACACACACACAGACACACACAGGGAGAAGACAGGCCAGTTGAAGGCCCAGCACAGCTCACACACACACACACACACACACACACACACACAGGGAGAAGACAGGCCTGTTGAAGGCCCAGCACAGCCCACACACACAAGGAGAAGACAGGCCTGTTGAAGGCCCAGCACAGCCCACACACACACACACACACACACACACACAGACACAGGGAGAAGACAGGCTTGTTGAAGGCCCAGCACAGCACAGCCCACACACACACACACACACACACACACAAGGAGAAGACAGGCCTGTTGAAGGCCCAGCACAGCCCACACACACACACACACACACACACACACACACACACACACACACACAGGGAGAAGACAGGCCTGTTGAAGGCCCAGCACAGTCCACACACACACACACACACACACACACACACACACACAGACACACACAGGGAGAAGACAGGCCTGTTGAAGGCCCAGCACAGTCCACACACACACAGACACACACACACACACACACACACACACACACAGGGAGAAGACAGGCTTGTTGAAGGCCCAGCACAGCCCACACACACACAGACACACACACAGACACACACACACACACACAGGGAGAAGACAGGCTTGTTGAAGGCCCAGCACAGCCCACACACACACACACACACAAGGAGAAGACAGGCCTGTTGAAGGCCCAGCACAGCCCACACACACACACACACACACACACACACACACACACACACACACACACAGGGAGAAGACAGGCCTGTTGAAGGCCCAGCACAGCCCACACACACACACAGACACACACAGGGAGAAGACAGGCTTGTTGAAGGCCCAGCACAGCCCACACACACACACACACACAAGGAGAAGACAGGCCTGTTGAAGGCCCAGCACAGCCCACACACACACACACACACACACACACACACACACACACACACACACACACACACACACACACACACACAGGGAGAAGACAGGCCTGTTGAAGGCCCAGCACAGCCCACACACACAAGGAGAAGACAGGCCTGTTGAAGGCCCAGCACAGCCCACACACACACACACACACACACACACACAGACACAGGGAGAAGACAGGCTTGTTGAAGGCCCAGCACAGCACAGCCCCCCCCACACACACACACACACACACACACACAAGGAGAAGACAGGCCTGTTGAAGGCCCAGCACAGCCCACACACACACACACACACACACACACACACACACACACACACACACAGGGAGAAGACAGGCCTGTTGAAGGCCCAGCACAGTCCACACACACACACACACACACACACACACACACACACACAGACACACACAGGGAGAAGACAGGCCTGTTGAAGGCCCAGCCAGTCCACACACACACAGACACACACACACACACACACACACACACACAGGGAGAAGACAGGCTTGTTGAAGGCCCAGCACAGCCCACACACACACACACACACAAGGAGAAGACAGGCCTGTTGAAGGCCCAGCACAGCCCACACACACACACACACACACACACACACACACACACACACACACACACACACACACACACACACACACACACAGGGAGAAGACAGGCCTGTTGAAGGCCCAGCACAGCCCACACACACACACAGACACACACAGGGAGAAGACAGGCCTGTTGAAGGCCCAGCACAGCCCACACACACACACACACACTCACACACACAAGGAGAAGACAGGCCTGTTGAAGGCCCAGCACAGCCCACACACACACACACACACACACACACACACACACACACACACACACACACACACAGGGAGAAGACAGGCCTGTTGAAGGCCCAACACAGCCCACACACACAAGGAGAAGATAGGCCTGTTGAAGGCCCAGCACAGCCCACACACACACACACACACACACACACACACACACAGGGAGAAGACAGGCCTGTTGAAGGCCCAGCACAGCCCATACACACAAGGAGAAGACAGGCCTGTTGAAGGCCCAGCACAGCCCACACACACACACACACACACACACACACACACACACAGACACAGGGAGAAGACAGGCTTGTTGAAGGCCCAGCACAGCCCACACACACACACACACACACACACACACACAAGGAGAAGACAGGCCTGTTGAAGGCCCAGCACAGCCCACACACACACACACACACACACACACACACACACACACACACAGGGAGAAGACAGGCCTGTTGAAGGCCCAGCACAGTCCACACACACACACACACACACACACACACACACACAGACACACACAGGGAGAAGACAGGCCTGTTGAAGGCCCAGCACAGCTCACACACACACACACACACACACACACACACACACACACACAGACACACACACACACACACACACACACACACAGGGAGAAGACAGGCTTGTTGAAGGCCCAGCACAGCCCACACACACACACACACACACACACACACACACACACACACACACACACACACACACACACACACAGGGAGAAGACAGGCCTGTTGAAGGCCCAGCACAGCCCACACACACACACACACAAGGAGAAGACAGGCCTGTTGAAGGCCCAGCACAGCCCAGACACACACACACACACACACACACACACACACACACACACACACACACACACACACACACAGGGAGAAGACAGGCCTGTTGAAGGCCCAGAACAGCCCACACACACACACACACACAAGGAGAAGACAGGCCTGTTGAAGGCCCAGCACAGCCCACACACACACACACACACTCACACACACAAGGAGAAGACAGGCCTGTTGAAGGCCCAGCACAGCCCACACACACACACACACACTGGGAGCACACACACTCCACTCTCACCCCCGTGTGTGTGTGTGTGTGACACTGGGAGCACACTCACACACACACACACTGGGAGCACACACACTTGTCTGTCACCCCAGCATCTCTGAGACACCCAAAAAAAAAAACACATTGGAAAAACTTAAAAAATTTGACCTCCCAGTTCAGAGGTAGAGTTGTGGGTGGTAGCATCGAGCTAGGTGGCTGAAATTCAAGTCAGACCTTTTTCACATGGCCTACACGGAGAGTGCAACGTTTCGTCTCTTTAGCTTTAACGCAGTGTCGAGTCTGCAAAAAATACTTTTTTTTTCAATTTAACATTTAGTCATTTTTCAATTTTTAGCCAAATAACACACTTATGCTGTTCCGATCAGTATGAAATCAGACTATGTTCAACAATTGGATATTTCAAATGAGCCGGGCCCAGTTTGGAGTCGGTGAATTATTCCCAGAAGGAGGTAAATTGTTTGAAACGTACAAAGTTTCCTCCCTCTGGTGCGGTAATGCTGTGTGCTAGTGGGACGGGATCAAGACGCACGGCACTGCCTTGAGGCCCCAAAGAAATGTTCCAAAGATGGCATCTCTGAGACACACACAAAAAAAACCACAATGGAAAAACTTTACAAAATTTGACCTTTCCCAGTTCAGAGGTAGAGTTGTGGGTGGTAGCATCGAGCTAGGTGGCTGAAATTCAAGTCAGACCTTTTGCACATGGCCTAGACGGAGAGTGTAAAGTTTCATGTCTTTAGCTTTAAGGCAAAGTGTCGAGTCTGCAAAAAATACTTTTTCGACAATTTAACATTTAGTCATTTTTAAATTTTTAGCCAAATAACACACTTATTCTGTTCCGATCAGTAGGAAATCAGACTATGTTCAACAATTGGATATTTCAAATGAGCCGGGCCCAGTTTGGAGTCGCTGAATTATTCCCGGAAGGAGGTAAATTGTTTGAAACGTACAAAGTTTCCTCCCTCTGGTGCGGTAATGCTGTGTGCTAGTGGGACGGGATCAAGACGCACGGCACTGCCTTGAGGCCCCAAAGAAATGTTCCAAAGATGGCATCTCTGAGTCACCCACAAAAAAAAACACAATGGAAAAACTTAAAAAAATTTGACCTCTCCCAGTTCAGAGATAGAGTTGTGGACGGTAGCATTGAGCTAGGTGGCTGAAATTCAAGTCAGACCTTTTGCACTTGGCCTAGACGGAGAGTGTAAAGTTTCATGTCTTAAGCTTTAAGGCAAAGTGTCGAGTCTGCAAAAAAACCTTTTTTGACAATTTAACATTTAGTCATTTTTCAATTTTTAGCCAAATAACACACTTATGCTGTTCCGATCAGTATGAAATCAGACTATGTTCAACAATTGGACATTTCAAATGAGCCGGGCCCAGTTTGGAGTCAGTGAATTATTCCCCGAAGGAGGAGGCACACACACAGCCTGGGAGCACACACATACACTCTGGGAGCAAACACACACTGCTCTCTGTCCCCTGCGCGCGTGTATGACCCTGAGAGCACACACACACACACAGTGGGAGCACACACACTCCTCTCTGTCCCCTGCGCGCGTGTGTGACCCTGAGAGCACACACACACACACTGGGAGCAGTCACAGACTCCTCTCTCTCCCCAGTGAGTGTGTGTGTGACCCTGAGAGCACACACACACACACTGGGAGCAGTCACAGACTCCTCTCTCTCCCCAGTGAGTGTGTGTGTGACCCTGAGAGCACACACACACACACACACCGGGAGAAGATAGGCCTCTTGAAGGCCCAGCACAACTCACACACACACATACATACACACACACACACACACACACACACACACACACACACAGTGAGAAGACAGGCCTGTTGAAGCCCCAGCACAGCCCCCACACACACACACACACAGACACACACAGGAAGAAGACAGGCCTGTTGAAGGCCCAGCACAGTCCACACACACACACAGACACACACAGGGAGAAGACAGGCCTGTTGAAGGCCCAGCACAGCCCACACACACACACACACACACACACACACACACACACACACACACACACACACACACACACACACACACACACACACACACACACACACACACACAGGGAGAAGACAGGCCTGTTGAAGGCCCAGCACAGCCCACACACACAAGGAGAAGATAGGCCTGTTGAAGGCCCAGCACAGCCCACACACACACACACACACACACACACACACACAGGGAGAAGACAGGCCTGTTGAAGGCCCAGCACAGCCCACACACACAAGGAGAAGACAGGCCTGTTGAAGGCCCAGCACAGCCCACACACACACACACACACACACACACACACACACACACAGACACAGGGAGAAGACAGGCTTGTTGAAGGCCCAGCACAGCACAGCCCACACACACACACACACACACACACACACACAAGGAGAAGACAGGCCTGTTGAAGGCCCAGCACAGCCCACACACACACACACACACACACACACACACACACACACACACACATGGAGAAGACAGGCCTGTTGAAGGCCCAGCACAGTCCACACACACACACACACACACACACACACACAGACACACACAGGGAGAAGACAGGCCTGTTGAAGGCCCAGCACAGTCCACACACACACACACACACACACACACACACACACACAGACACACACAGGGAGAAGACAGGCCTGTTGAAGGCCCAGCACAGCTCACACACACACACACACACACACACACACACAGGGAGAAGACAGGCCTGTTGAAGGCCCAGCACAGCCCACACACACAAGGAGAAGACAGGCCTGTTGAAGGCCCAGCACAGCCCACACACACACACACACACACACACACACAGACACAGAGAGAAGACAGGCTTGTTGAAGGCCCAGCACAGCACAGCCCACACACACACACACACACACACACACACACAAGGAGAAGACAGGCCTGTTGAAGGCCCAGCACAGCCCACACACACACACACACACACACACACACACACACACACACACAGGGAGAAGACAGGCCTGTTGAAGGCCCAGCACAGTCCACACACACACACACACACACACACAGACACACACAGGGAGAAGACAGGCCTGTTGAAGGCCCAGCACAGTCCACACACACACACACACACACACACACACACACAGACACACACAGGGAGAAGACAGGCCTGTTGAAGGCCCAGCACAGCTCACACACACACACACACACACACACACACACAGACACACACACACACACACACACACACACACAGGGAGAAGACAGGCTTGTTGAAGGCCCAGCACAGCCAACACACACACACACACACAAGGAGAAGACAGGCCTGTTGAAGGCCCAGCACAGCCCACACACACACACACACACACACACACACACACACACACACACACACACACAGGGAGAAGACAGGCCTGTTGAAGGCCCAGCACAGCCCACACACACACACACACACTCACACACACAAGGAGAAGACAGGCCTGTTGAAGGCCCAGCACAGCCCACACACACACACACACACACACACACACACACACACACACACACACACACACACACACAGGGAGAAGACAGGCCTGTTGAAGGCCCAACACAGCCCACACACACAAGGAGAAGATAGGCCTGTTGAAGGCCCAGCACAGCCCACACACACACACACACACACACACACACACACACAGGGAGAAGACAGGCCTGTTGAAGGCCCAGCACAGCCCATACACACAAGGAGAAGACAGGCCTGTTGAAGGCCCAGCACAGCCCACACACACACACACACACACACACACACACACACACACACACACACACACACACCGGGAGAAGATAGGCCTCTTGAAGGCCCAGCACAACTCACACACACACATACATACACACACACACACACACACACACACACACACACACACAGTGAGAAGACAGGCCTGTTGAAGCCCCAGCACAGCCCCCACACACACACACACACAGACACACACAGGGAGAAGACAGGCCTGTTGAAGGCCCAGCACAGCCCACACACACACACACACACACACACACACACACACACACAGACACAGGGAGAAGACAGGCTTGTTGAAGACCCAGCACAGCCCACACACACACACACACAAGGAGAAGACAGGCCTGTTGAAGGCCCAGCACAGCCCAGACACACACACACACACACACACACACACACACACACACACACACACACACACAGGGAGAAGACAGGCCTGTTGAAGGCCCAGCACAGCACAGCCCACACACACACACACACACACACACACACACAAGGAGAAGACAGGCCTGTTGAAGGCCCAGCACAGCCCACACACACACACACACACACACACACACACACACACACACACACAGGGAGAAGACAGGCCTGTTGAAGGCCCAGCACAGTCCACACACACACACACACACACACACACACACAGACACACACAGGGAGAAGACAGGCCTGTTGAAGGCCCAGCACAGTCCACACACACACACACACACACACACACACACACACACAGACACACACAGGGAGAAGACAGGCCTGTTGAAGGCCCAGCACAGCTCACACACACACACACACACACACACACACACACAGGGAGAAGACAGGCCTGTTGAAGGCCCAGCACAGCCCACACACACAAGGAGAAGACAGGCCTGTTGAAGGCCCAGCACAGCCCACACACACACACACACACACACACACACAGACACAGGGAGAAGACAGGCTTGTTGAAGGCCCAGCACAGCACAGCCCACACACACACACACACACACACACACACACAAGGAGAAGACAGGCCTGTTGAAGGCCCAGCACAGCCCACACACACACACACACACACACACACACACACACACACACACACACAGGGAGAAGACAGGCCTGTTGAAGGCCCAGCACAGTCCACACACACACACACACACACACACACACACACACACAGACACACACAGGGAGAAGACAGGCCTGTTGAAGGCCCAGCACAGTCCACACACACACAGACACACACACACACACACACACACACACACACAGGGAGAAGACAGGCTTGTTGAAGGCCCAGCACAGCCCACACACACACAGACACACACACACACACACACACACACACACAGGGAGAAGACAGGCTTGTTGAAGGCCCAGCACAGCCCACACACACACACACACACAAGGAGAAGACAGGCCTGTTGAAGGCCCAGCACAGCCCACACACACACACACACACACACACACACACACACACACACACACACACACACACACACACACACAGGGAGAAGACAGGCCTGTTGAAGGCCCAGCACAGCCCACACACACACACAGACACACACAGGGAGAAGACAGGCTTGTTGAAGGCCCAGCACAGCCCACACACACACACACACACAAGGAGAAGACAGGCCTGTTGAAGGCCCAGCACAGCCCACACACACACACACACACACACACACACACACACACACACACACACACACACACACACACACAGGGAGAAGACAGGCCTGTTGAAGGCCCAGCACAGCCCACACACACAAGGAGAAGACAGGCCTGTTGAAGGCCCAGCACAGCCCACACACACACACACACACACACACACACAGACACAGGGAGAAGACAGGCTTGTTGAAGGCCCAGCACAGCACAGCCCCCCCACACACACACACACACACACACACACAAGGAGAAGACAGGCCTGTTGAAGGCCCAGCACAGCCCACACACACACACACACACACACACACACACACACACACACACACACACACAGGGAGAAGACAGGCCTGTTGAAGGCCCAGCACAGTCCACACACACACACACACACACACACACACACACACACACAGACACACACAGGGAGAAGACAGGCCTGTTGAAGGCCCAGCACAGTCCACACACACACAGACACACACACACACACACACACACACACACAGGGAGAAGACAGGCTTGTTGAAGGCCCAGCACAGCCCACACACACACACACACACAAGGAGAAGACAGGCCTGTTGAAGGCCCAGCACAGCCCACACACACACACACACACACACACACACACACACACACACACACACACACACACACACACACACACAGGGAGAAGACAGGCCTGTTGAAGGCCCAGCACAGCCCACACACACACACAGACACACACAGGGAGAAGACAGGCCTGTTGAAGGCCCAGCACAGCCCACACACACACACACACACTCACACACACAAGGAGAAGACAGGCCTGTTGAAGGCCCAGCACAGCCCACACACACACACACACACACACACACACACACACACACACACACACACACAGGGAGAAGACAGGCCTGTTGAAGGCCCAACACAGCCCACACACACAAGGAGAAGATAGGCCTGTTGAAGGCCCAGCACAGCCCACACACACACACACACACACACACACACACACACAGGGAGAAGACAGGCCTGTTGAAGGCCCAGCACAGCCCATACACACAAGGAGAAGACAGGCCTGTTGAAGGCCCAGCACAGCCCACACACACACACACACACACACACACACACACACACAGACACAGGGAGAAGACAGGCTTGTTGAAGGCCCAGCACAGCCCACACACACACACACACACACACACACACACAAGGAGAAGACAGGCCTGTTGAAGGCCCAGCACAGCCCACACACACACACACACACACACACACACACACACACACACACACAGGGAGAAGACAGGCCTGTTGAAGGCCCAGCACAGTCCACACACACACACACACACACACACACACACACACACAGACACACACAGGGAGAAGACAGGCCTGTTGAAGGCCCAGCACAGCTCACACACACACACACACACACACACACACACACACACACACAGACACACACACACACACACACACACACACACAGGGAGAAGACAGGCTTGTTGAAGGCCCAGCACAGCCCACACACACACACACACACACACACACACACACACACACACACACACACACACACACACACACACACAGGGAGAAGACAGGCCTGTTGAAGGCCCAGCACAGCCCACACACACACACACACAAGGAGAAGACAGGCCTGTTGAAGGCCCAGCACAGCCCAGACACACACACACACACACACACACACACACACACACACACACACACACACACACACACACACACACAGGGAGAAGACAGGCCTGTTGAAGGCCCAGAACAGCCCACACACACACACACACACAAGGAGAAGACAGGCCTGTTGAAGGCCCAGCACAGCCCACACACACACACACACACACACACACACACACACACACACACACACACACACAGGGAGAAGACAGGCCTGTTGGAGGCCTAGCACAGCCCACACACACACACAGACACACACAGGGAGAAGACAGGCCTGTTGAAGGCCCAGCACAGCCCACACACACACACACACACTCACACACACAAGGAGAAGACAGGCCTGTTGAAGGCTCAGCACAGCCCACACACACACACACACACTGGGAGCACACACACTCCACTCTCACCCCCGTGTGTGTGTGTGTGTGACACTGGGAGCACACTCACACACACACACACTGGGAGCACACACACTTGTCTGTCACCCCAGCATCTCTGAGACACCCAAAAAAAAAAACACATTGGAAAAACTTAAAAAATTTGACCTCCCAGTTCAGAGGTAGAGTTGTGGGTGGTAGCATCGAGCTAGTTGGCTGAAATTCAAGTCAGACCTTTTTCACATGGCCTACACGGAGAGTGCAACGTTTCGTCTCTTTAGCTTTAACGCAGTGTCGAGTCTGCAAAAAATACTTTTTTTTTCAATTTAACATTTAGTCATTTTTCAATTTTTAGCCAAATAACACACTTATGCTGTTCCGATCAGTATGAAATCAGACTATGTTCAACAATTGGATATTTCAAATGAGCCGGGCCCAGTTTGGAGTCGGTGAATTATTCCCAGAAGGAGGTAAATTGTTTGAAACGTACAAAGTTTCCTCCCTCTGGTGCGGTAATGCTGTGTGCTAGTGGGACGGGATCAAGACGCACGGCACTGCCTTGAGGCCCCAAAGAAATGTTCCAAAGATGGCATCTCTGAGACACACACAAAAAAAAACCACAATGGAAAAACTTTACAAAATTTGACCTTTCCCAGTTCAGAGGTAGAGTTGTGGGTGGTAGCATCGAGCTAGGTGGCTGAAATTCAAGTCAGACCTTTTGCACATGGCCTAGACGGAGAGTGTAAAGTTTCATGTCTTTAGCTTTAAGGCAAAGTGTCGAGTCTGCAAAAAATACTTTTTCGACAATTTAACATTTAGTCATTTTTTAATTTTTAGCCAAATAACACACTTATTCTGTTCCGATCAGTAGGAAATCAGACTATGTTCAACAATTGGATATTTCAAATGAGCCGGGCCCAGTTTGGAGTCGCTGAATTATTCCCGGAAGGAGGTAAATTGTTTGAAACGTACAAAGTTTCCTCCCTCTGGTGCGGTAATGCTGTGTGCTAGTGGGACGGGATCAAGACGCACGGCACTGCCTTGAGGCCCCAAAGAAATGTTCCAAAGATGGCATCTCTGAGACACACACAAAAAAAACCACAATGGAAAAACTTTACAAAATTTGACCTTTCCCAGTTCAGAGGTAGAGTTGTGGGTGGTAGCATCGAGCTAGGTGGCTGAAATTCAAGTCAGACCTTTTGCACATGGCCTAGACGGAGAGTGTAAAGTTTCATGTCTTTAGCTTTAAGGCAAAGTGTCGAGTCTGCAAAAAATACTTTTTCGACAATTTAACATTTAGTCATTTTTAAATTTTTAGCCAAATAACACACTTATTCTGTTCCGATCAGTAGGAAATCAGACTATGTTCAACAATTGGATATTTCAAATGAGCCGGGCCCAGTTTGGAGTCGCTGAATTATTCCCGGAAGGAGGTAAATTGTTTGAAACGTACAAAGTTTCCTCCCTCTGGTGCGGTAATGCTGTGTGCTAGTGGGACGGGATCAAGACGCACGGCACTGCCTTGAGGCCCCAAAGAAATGTTCCAAAGATGGCATCTCTGAGTCACCCACAAAAAAAAACACAATGGAAAAACTTTAAAAAATTTGACCTCTCCCAGTTCAGAGATAGAGTTGTGGACGGTAGCATTGAGCTAGGTGGCTGAAATTCAAGTCAGACCTTTTGCACTTGGCCTAGACGGAGAGTGTAAAGTTTCATGTCTTAAGCTTTAAGGCAAAGTGTCGAGTCTGCAAAAAAAACTTTTTTGACAATTTAACATTTAGTCATTTTTCAATTTTTAGCCAAATAACACACTTATGCTGTTCCGATCAGTATGAAATCAGACTATGTTCAACAATTGGACATTTCAAATGAGCCGGGCCCAGTTTGGAGTCAGTGAATTATTCCCCGAAGGAGGAGGCACACACACAGCCTGGGAGCACACACATACACTCTGGGAGCAAACACACACTGCTCTCTGTCCCCTGCGCGCGTGTATGACCCTGAGAGCACACACACACACACAGTGGGAGCACACACACTCCTCTCTGTCCCCTGCGCGCGTGTGTGACCCTGAGAGCACACACACACACACTGGGAGCAGTCACAGACTCCTCTCTCTCCCCAGTGAGTGTGTGTGTGACCCTGAGAGCACACACACACACACTGGGAGCAGTCACAGACTCCTCTCTCTCCCCAGTGAGTGTGTGTGTGACCCTGAGAGCACACACACACACACACACCGGGAGAAGATAGGCCTCTTGAAGGCCCAGCACAACTCACACACACACATACATACACACACACACACACACACACACACACACACACACACAGTGAGAAGACAGGCCTGTTGAAGCCCCAGCACAGCCCCCACACACACACACACACAGACACACACAGGGAGAAGACAGGCCTGTTGAAGGCCCAGCACAGTCCACACACACACACAGACACACACAGGGAGAAGACAGGCCTGTTGAAGGCCCAGCACAGCCCACACACACACACACACACACACACACACACACACACACACACACACACACACACACACACACACACACACACACACACACACACACACACACACAGGGAGAAGACAGGCCTGTTGAAGGCCCAGCACAGCCCACACACACAAGGAGAAGATAGGCCTGTTGAAGGCCCAGCACAGCCCACACACACACACACACACACACACACACACACAGGGAGAAGACAGGCCTGTTGAAGGCCCAGCACAGCCCACACACACAAGGAGAAGACAGGCCTGTTGAAGGCCCAGCACAGCCCACACACACACACACACACACACACACACACACACACACAGACACAGGGAGAAGACAGGCTTGTTGAAGGCCCAGCACAGCACAGCCCACACACACACACACACACACACACACACACAAGGAGAAGACAGGCCTGTTGAAGGCCCAGCACAGCCCACACACACACACACACACACACACACACACACACACACACACACACATGGAGAAGACAGGCCTGTTGAAGGCCCAGCACAGTCCACACACACACACACACACACACACACACACAGACACACACAGGGAGAAGACAGGCCTGTTGAAGGCCCAGCACAGTCCACACACACACACACACACACACACACACACACACACAGACACACACAGGGAGAAGACAGGCCTGTTGAAGGCCCAGCACAGCTCACACACACACACACACACACACACACACACAGGGAGAAGACAGGCCTGTTGAAGGCCCAGCACAGCCCACACACACAAGGAGAAGACAGGCCTGTTGAAGGCCCAGCACAGCCCACACACACACACACACACACACACACACAGACACAGAGAGAAGACAGGCTTGTTGAAGGCCCAGCACAGCACAGCCCACACACACACACACACACACACACACACACAAGGAGAAGACAGGCCTGTTGAAGGCCCAGCACAGCCCACACACACACACACACACACACACACACACACACACACACACAGGGAGAAGACAGGCCTGTTGAAGGCCCAGCACAGTCCACACACACACACACACACACACACAGACACACACAGGGAGAAGACAGGCCTGTTGAAGGCCCAGCACAGTCCACACACACACACACACACACACACACACACACAGACACACACAGGGAGAAGACAGGCCTGTTGAAGGCCCAGCACAGCTCACACACACACACACACACACACACACACACAGACACACACACACACACACACACACACACACAGGGAGAAGACAGGCTTGTTGAAGGCCCAGCACAGCCAACACACACACACACACACAAGGAGAAGACAGGCCTGTTGAAGGCCCAGCACAGCCCACACACACACACACACACACACACACACACACACACACACACACACACACAGGGAGAAGACAGGCCTGTTGAAGGCCCAGCACAGCCCACACACACACACACACACTCACACACACAAGGAGAAGACAGGCCTGTTGAAGGCCCAGCACAGCCCACACACACACACACACACACACACACACACACACACACACACACACACACACACACACACACACAGGGAGAAGACAGGCCTGTTGAAGGCCCAACACAGCCCACACACACAAGGAGAAGATAGGCCTGTTGAAGGCCCAGCACAGCCCACACACACACACACACACACACACACACACACACAGGGAGAAGACAGGCCTGTTGAAGGCCCAGCACAGCCCATACACACAAGGAGAAGACAGGCCTGTTGAAGGCCCAGCACAGCCCACACACACACACACACACACACACACACACACACACAGACACAGGGAGAAGACAGGCTTGTTGAAGGCCCAGCACAGCCCACACACACACACACACACACACACACACACAAGGAGAAGACAGGCCTGTTGAAGGCCCAGCACAGCCCACACACACACACACACACACACACACACACAGGGAGAAGACAGGCCTGTTGAAGGCCCAGCACAGTCCACAGTCCACACTCACACACACACACACACACACACACACACACAGACACACACAGGGAGAAGACAGGCCTGTTGAAGGCCCAGCACAGCTCACACACACACACACACACACACACACACACACACACACAGACACACACACACACACACACACACACACACAGGGAGAAGACAGGCTTGTTGAAGGCCCAGCACAGCCCACACACACACACACACACACACACACACACACACACACACACACACACACACACACACACACAGGGAGAAGACAGGCCTGTTGAAGGCCCAGCACAGCCCACACACACACACACACAAGGAGAAGACAGGCCTGTTGAAGGCCCAGCACAGCCCAGACACACACACACACACACACACACACACACACACACACACACACACACACACACACACACACACACAGGGAGAAGACAGGCCTGTTGAAGGCCCAGAACAGCCCACACACACACACACACACAAGGAGAAGACAGGCCTGTTGAAGGCCCAGCACAGCCCACACACACACACACACACACACACACACACACACACACACACACACACACACACAGGGAGAAGACAGGCCTGTTGGAGGCCTAGCACAGCCCACACACACACACAGACACACACAGGGAGAAGACAGGCCTGTTGAAGGCCCAGCACAGCCCACACACACACACACACACTCACACACACAAGGAGAAGACAGGCCTGTTGAAGGCCCAGCACAGCCCACACACACACACACACACTGGGAGCACACACACTCCACTCTCACCCCCGTGTGTGTGTGTGTGTGACACTGGGAGCACACTCACACACACACACACTGGGAGCACACACACTTGTCTGTCACCCCAGCATCTCTGAGACACCCAAAAAAAAAAACACATTGGAAAAACTTAAAAAATTTGACCTCCCAGTTCAGAGGTAGAGTTGTGGGTGGTAGCATCGAGCTAGGTGGCTGAAATTCAAGTCAGACCTTTTTCACATGGCCTACACGGAGAGTGCAACGTTTCGTCTCTTTAGCTTTAACGCAGTGTCGAGTCTGCAAAAAATACTTTTTTTTTCAATTTAACATTTAGTCATTTTTCAATTTTTAGCCAAATAACACACTTATGCTGTTCCGATCAGTATGAAATCAGACTATGTTCAACAATTGGACATTTCAAATGAGCCGGGCCCAGTTTGGAGTCGGTGAATTATTCCCCGAAGTAGGTAAATTGTTTGAAACGTACAAAGTTTCCTCCCTCTGGTGCGGTAATGCTGTGTGCTAGTGGGACAGGATCAAGACGCACGGCACTGCCTTGAGGCCCCAAAGAAATGTTCCAAAGATGGCATCTCTGAGTCACCCACAAAAAAAACCACAATGAAAAAACTTTAAAAAATTTGACCTCTCCCAGTTCAGAGATAGAGTTGTGGACGGTAGCATTGAGCTAGGTGGCTGAAATTCAAGTCAGAACTTTTGCACATGGCCTAGACGGAGAGTGTAAAGTTTCATGTCTTTAGCTTTAAGGCAAAGTGTCGAGTCTGCAAAAAATACTTTTTCGACAATTTAACATTTAGTCATTTTTCAATTTTTAGCCAAATAACACACTTATTCTGTTCCGATCAGTAGGAAATCAGACTATGTTCAACAATTGGATATTTCAAATGAGCCGGGCCCAGTTTGGAGTCGGTGAATTATTCCCAGAAGGAGGTAAATTGTTTGAAACGTACAAAGTTTCCTCCCTCTGGTGCGGTAATGCTGTGTGCTAGTGGGACGGGATCAAGACGCACGGCACTGCCTTGAGGCCCCAAAGAAATGTTCCAAAGATGGCATCTCTGAGACACACACAAAAAAAACCACAATGGAAAAACTTTACAAAATTTGACCTTTCCCAGTTCAGAGGTAGAGTTGTGGGTGGTAGCATCGAGCTAGGTGGCTGAAATTCAAGTCAGACCTTTTGCACATGGCCTAGACGGAGAGTGTAAAGTTTCATGTCTTTAGCTTTAAGGCAAAGTGTCGAGTCTGCAAAAAATACTTTTTCGACAATTTAACATTTAGTCATTTTTTAATTTTTAGCCAAATAACACACTTATTCTGTTCCGATCAGTAGGAAATCAGACTATGTTCAACAATTGGATATTTCAAATGAGCCGGGCCCAGTTTGGAGTCGCTGAATTATTCCCGGAAGGAGGTAAATTGTTTGAAACGTACAAAGTTTCCTCCCTCTGGTGCGGTAATGCTATGTGCTAGTGGGACGGGATCAAGACGCACGGCACTGCCTTGAGGCCCCAAAGAAATGTTCCAAAGATGGCATCTCTGAGTCACCCACAAAAAAAAACACAATGGAAAAACTTTAAAAAATTTGACCTCTCCCAGTTCAGAGATAGAGTTGTGGACGGTAGCATTGAGCTAGGTGGCTGAAATTCAAGTCAGACCTTTTGCACATGGCCTAGACGGAGAGTGTAAAGTTTCATGTCTTAAGCTTTAAGGCAAAGTGTCGAGTCTGCAAAAAAAACTTTTTTGACAATTTAACATTTAGTCATTTTTCAATTTTTAGCCAAATAACACACTTATGCTGTTCCGATCAGTATGAAATCAGACTATGTTCAACAATTGGACATTTCAAATGAGCCGGGCCCAGTTTGGAGTCAGTGAATTATTCCCCGAAGGAGGAGGCACACACACAGCCTGGGAGCACACACATACACTCTGGGAGCAAACACACACTGCTCTCTGTCCCCTGCGCGCGTGTATGACCCTGAGAGCACACACACACACACAGTGGGAGCACACACACTCCTCTCTGTCCCCTGCGCGCGTGTGTGACCCTGAGAGCACACACACACACACTGGGAGCAGTCACAGACTCCTCTCTCTCCCCAGTGAGTGTGTGTGTGACCCTGAGACCACACACACACACACTGGGAGCAGTCACAGACTCCTCTCTCTCCCCAGTGAGTGTGTGTGTGACCCTGAGAGCACACACACACACACACACCGGGAGAAGATAGGCCTCTTGAAGGCCCAGCACAACTCACACACACACATACATACACACACACACACACACACACACACACACACACACACACAGTGAGAAGACAGGCCTGTTGAAGCCCCAGCACAGCCCCCACACACACACACACACAGACACACACAGGGAGAAGACAGGCCTGTTGAAGGCCCAGCACAGCCCACACACACACACACACACACACACACACACACACACACAGACACAGGGAGAAGACAGGCTTGTTGAAGACCCAGCACAGCCCACACACACACACACACAAGGAGAAGACAGGCCTGTTGAAGGCCCAGCACAGCCCAGACACACACACACACACACACACACACACACACACACACACACACACACACAGGGAGAAGACAGGCTTGTTGAAGGCCCAGCACAGCACAGCCCACACACACACACACACACACACACACACACAAGGAGAAGACAGGCCTGTTGAAGGCCCAGCACAGCCCACACACACACACACACACACACACACACACACACACACACACACAGGGAGAAGACAGGCCTGTTGAAGGCCCAGCACAGTCCACACACACACACACACACACACACACACACAGACACACACAGGGAGAAGACAGGCCTGTTGAAGGCCCAGCACAGTCCACACACACACACACACACACACACACACACACACAGACACACACAGGGAGAAGACAGGCCTGTTGAAGGCCCAGCACAGCTCACACACACACACACACACACACACACACACACAGGGAGAAGACAGGCCTGTTGAAGGCCCAGCACAGCCCACACACACAAGGAGAAGACAGGCCTGTTGAAGGCCCAGCACAGCCCACACACACACACACACACACACACACACAGACACAGGGAGAAGACAGGCTTGTTGAAGGCCCAGCACAGCACAGCCCACACACACACACACACACACACACACACACAAGGAGAAGACAGGCCTGTTGAAGGCCCAGCACAGCCCACACACACACACACACACACACACACACACACACACACACACACACAGGGAGAAGACAGGCCTGTTGAAGGCCCAGCACAGTCCACACACACACACACACACACACACACACACACACACAGACACACACAGGGAGAAGACAGGCCTGTTGAAGGCCCAGCACAGTCCACACACACACAGACACACACACACACACACACACACACACACACAGGGAGAAGACAGGCTTGTTGAAGGCCCAGCACAGCCCACACACACACAGACACACACACACACACACACACACACAGGGAGAAGACAGGCTTGTTGAAGGCCCAGCACAGCCCACACACACACACACACACAAGGAGAAGACAGGCCTGTTGAAGGCCCAGCACAGCCCACACACACACACACACACACACACACACACACACACACACACACACACACACACACACACACAGGGAGAAGACAGGCCTGTTGAAGGCCCAGCACAGCCCACACACACACACAGACACACACAGGGAGAAGACAGGCTTGTTGAAGGCCCAGCACAGCCCACACACACACACACACACAAGGAGAAGACAGGCCTGTTGAAGGCCCAGCACAGCCCACACACACACACACACACACACACACACACACACACACACACACACACACACACACACACACAGGGAGAAGACAGGCCTGTTGAAGGCCCAGCACAGCCCACACACACAAGGAGAAGACAGGCCTGTTGAAGGCCCAGCACAGCCCACACACACACACACACACACACACACACAGACACAGGGAGAAGACAGGCTTGTTGAAGGCCCAGCACAGCACAGCCCCCCCACACACACACACACACACACACACACAAGGAGAAGACAGGCCTGTTGAAGGCCCAGCACAGCCCACACACACACACACACACACACACACACACACACACACACACACACACACAGGGAGAAGACAGGCCTGTTGAAGGCCCAGCACAGTCCACACACACACACACACACACACACACACACACACACACAGACACACACAGGGAGAAGACAGGCCTGTTGAAGGCCCAGCACAGTCCACACACACACAGACACACACACACACACACACACACACACACAGGGAGAAGACAGGCTTGTTGAAGGCCCAGCACAGCCCACACACACACACACACACAAGGAGAAGACAGGCCTGTTGAAGGCCCAGCACAGCCCACACACACACACACACACACACACACACACACACACACACACACACACACACACACACACACACACAGGGAGAAGACAGGCCTGTTGAAGGCCCAGCACAGCCCACACACACACACAGACACACACAGGGAGAAGACAGGCCTGTTGAAGGCCCAGCACAGCCCACACACACACACACACACTCACACACACAAGGAGAAGACAGGCCTGTTGAAGGCCCAGCACAGCCCACACACACACACACACACACACACACACACACACACACACACACACACACACACACAGGGAGAAGACAGGCCTGTTGAAGGCCCAACACAGCCCACACACACAAGGAGAAGATAGGCCTGTTGAAGGCCCAGCACAGCCCACACACACACACACACACACACACACACACACACAGGGAGAAGACAGGCCTGTTGAAGGCCCAGCACAGCCCATACACACAAGGAGAAGACAGGCCTGTTGAAGGCCCAGCACAGCCCACACACACACACACACACACACACACACACACACACAGACACAGGGAGAAGACAGGCTTGTTGAAGGCCCAGCACAGCCCACACACACACACACACACACACACACACACAAGGAGAAGACAGGCCTGTTGAAGGCCCAGCACAGCCCACACACACACACACACACACACACACACACACACACACACACACAGGGAGAAGACAGGCCTGTTGAAGGCCCAGCACAGTCCACACACACACACACACACACACACACACACACACACAGACACACACAGGGAGAAGACAGGCCTGTTGAAGGCCCAGCACAGCTCACACACACACACACACACACACACACACACACACACACACAGACACACACACACACACACACACACACACACAGGGAGAAGACAGGCTTGTTGAAGGCCCAGCACAGCCCACACACACACACACACACACACACACACACACACACACACACACACACACACACACACACACACACAGGGAGAAGACAGGCCTGTTGAAGGCCCAGCACAGCCCACACACACACACACACAAGGAGAAGACAGGCCTGTTGAAGGCCCAGCACAGCCCAGACACACACACACACACACACACACACACACACACACACACACACACACACACACACACACACACACAGGGAGAAGACAGGCCTGTTGAAGGCCCAGAACAGCCCACACACACACACACACACAAGGAGAAGACAGGCCTGTTGAAGGCCCAGCACAGCCCACACACACACACACACACACACACACACACACACACACACACACACACACACAGGGAGAAGACAGGCCTGTTGGAGGCCTAGCACAGCCCACACACACACACAGACACACACAGGGAGAAGACAGGCCTGTTGAAGGCCCAGCACAGCCCACACACACACACACACACTCACACACACAAGGAGAAGACAGGCCTGTTGAAGGCCCAGCACAGCCCACACACACACACACACACTGGGAGCACACACACTCCACTCTCACCCCCGTGTGTGTGTGTGTGTGACACTGGGAGCACACTCACACACACACACACTGGGAGCACACACACTTGTCTGTCACCCCAGCATCTCTGAGACACCCAAAAAAAAAAACACATTGGAAAAACTTAAAAAATTTGACCTCCCAGTTCAGAGGTAGAGTTGTGGGTGGTAGCATCGAGCTAGTTGGCTGAAATTCAAGTCAGACCTTTTTCACATGGCCTACACGGAGAGTGCAACGTTTCGTCTCTTTAGCTT
>NW_027468657.1:147500-167500 GCF_046254945.1 Alosa pseudoharengus
CTGTTGAAGGCCCAGCACAGCCCACACACACAAGGAGAAGATAGGCCTGTTGAAGGCCCAGCACAGCCCACACACACACACACACACACACACACACACACAGGGAGAAGACAGGCCTGTTGAAGGCCCAGCACAGCCCACACACACAAGGAGAAGACAGGCCTGTTGAAGGCCCAGCACAGCCCACACACACACACACACACACACACACACACACACACACAGACACAGGGAGAAGACAGGCTTGTTGAAGGCCCAGCACAGCACAGCCCACACACACACACACACACACACACACACACAAGGAGAAGACAGGCCTGTTGAAGGCCCAGCACAGCCCACACACACACACACACACACACACACACACACACACACACACACAGGGAGAAGACAGGCCTGTTGAAGGCCCAGCACAGTCCACACACACACACACACACACACACACACACAGACACACACAGGGAGAAGACAGGCCTGTTGAAGGCCCAGCACAGTCCACACACACACACACACACACACACACACACACACACACAGACACACACAGGGAGAAGACAGGCCTGTTGAAGGCCCAGCACAGCTCACACACACACACACACACACACACACACACACACACAGGGAGAAGACAGGCCTGTTGAAGGCCCAGCACAGCCCACACACACAAGGAGAAGACAGGCCTGTTGAAGGCCCAGCACAGCCCACACACACACACACACACACACACACACAGACACAGGGAGAAGACAGGCTTGTTGAAGGCCCAGCACAGCACAGCCCACACACACACACACACACACACACACACACAAGGAGAAGACAGGCCTGTTGAAGGCCCAGCACAGCCCACACACACACACACACACACACACACACACACACACACACACACAGGGAGAAGACAGGCCTGTTGAAGGCCCAGCACAGTCCACACACACACACACACACACACACACACACACACACAGACACACACAGGGAGAAGACAGGCCTGTTGAAGGCCCAGCACAGTCCACACACACACACACACACACACACACACACACACAGACACACACAGGGAGAAGACAGGCCTGTTGAAGGCCCAGCACAGCTCACACACACACACACACACACACACACACACAGACACACACACACACACACACACACACACACAGAGAGAAGACAGGCTTGTTGAAGACCCAGCACAGCCCACACACACACACACACACAAAGAGAAGACAGACCTGTTGAAGGCCCAGCACAGCCCACACACACACACACACACACACACACACACACACACACACACACACACACACACACACACACAGGGAGAAGACAGGCCTGTTGAAGGCCCAGCACAGCCCACACACACACACAGACACACACAGGGAGAAGACAGGCCTGTTGAAGGCCCAGCACAGCCCACACACACACACACACACACACACACACACACACACACACACACACACACACACACACAGGGAGAAGACAGGCCTGTTGAAGGCCCAACACAGCCCACACACACAAGGAGAAGATAGGCCTGTTGAAGGCCCAGCACAGCCCACACACACACACACACACACACACACACACACACAGGGAGAAGACAGGCCTGTTGAAGGCCCAGCACAGCCCATACACACAAGGAGAAGACAGGCCTGTTGAAGGCCCAGCACAGCCCACACACACACACACACACACACACACACAGACACAGGGAGAAGACAGGCTTGTTGAAGGCCCAGCACAGCCCACACACACACACACACACACACACACACACAAGGAGAAGACAGGCCTGTTGAAGGCCCAGCACAGCCCACACACACACACACACACACACACACACACACACACACACACACAGGGAGAAGACAGGCCTGTTGAAGGCCCAGCACAGTCCACACACACACACACACACACACACACACACACACAGACACACACAGGGAGAAGACAGGCCTGTTGAAGGCCCAGCACAGCTCACACACACACACACACACACACACACACACACACACACACACACACAGACACACACACACACACACACACACACACACAGGGAGAAGACAGGCTTGTTGAAGGCCCAGCACAGCCCACACACACACACACACACACACACACACACACACACACACACACACACACACACACACACAGGGAGAAGACAGGCCTGTTGAAGGCCCAGCACAGCCCACACACACACACACACAAGGAGAAGACAGGCCTGTTGAAGGCCCAGCACAGCCCAGACACACACACACACACACACACACACACACACACACACACACACACACACACACACACACACACACACACAGGGAGAAGACAGGCCTGTTGAAGGCCCAGCACAGCCCACACACACACACACACACAAGGAGAAGACAGGCCTGTTGAAGGCCCAGCACAGCCCACACACACACACACACACACACACACACACACACACACACACACACAGGGAGAAGACAGGCCTGTTGAAGGCCTAGCACAGCCCACACACACACACAGACACACACAGGGAGAAGACAGGCCTGTTGAAGGCCCAGCACAGCCCACACACACACACACACACACAGACACACACACACACACACACACACACACACACACACACAGGGAGAAGACAGGCCTGTTGAAGGCCCAGCACAGCCCACACACGCACACAGACACTGGGAGCACACACACTCCACTCTCACCCCCGTGTGTGTGTGTGTGTGACACTGGGAGCACACTCACACACACACACACTGGGAGCACACACACTTGTCTGTCACCCCAGCATCTCTGAGACACCCAAAAAAAAAAACACATTGGAAAAACTTAAAAAATTTGACCTCCCAGTTCAGAGGTAGAGTTGTGGGTGGTAGCATCGAGCTAGGTGGCTGAAATTCAAGTCAGACCTTTTGCACATGGCCTAGACGGAGAGTGTAAAGTTTCATGTCTTTAGCTTTAACGCAGTGTCGAGTCTGCAAAAAATACTTTTTTGACAATTTAACATTTAGTCATTTTTCAATTTTTAGCCAAATAACACACTTATTCTGTTCCGATCAGTAGGAAATCAGACTATGTTCAACAATTGGATATTTCAAATGAGCCGGGCCCAGTTTGGAGTCGCTGAATTATTCCCGGAAGGAGGTAAATTGTTTGAAACGTACAAAGTTTCCTCCCTCTGGTGCGGTAATGCTGTGTGCTAGTGGGACGGGATCAAGACGCACGGCACTGCCTTGAGGCCCCAAAGAAATGTTCCAAAGATGGCATCTCTGAGTCACCCACAAAAAAAACCACAATGGAAAAACTTTAAAAAATTTGACCTTTCCCAGTTCAGAGGTAGAGTTGTGGGTGGTAGCATCGAGCTAGGTGGCTGAAATTCAAGTCAGACCTTTTGCACATGGCCTACACGGAGAGTGCAAAGTTTCATGTCTTTAGCTTTAAGGCAAAGTGTCGAGTCTGCAAAAAATACTTTTTCGACAATTTAACATTTAGTCATTTTTAAATTTTTAGCCAAATAACACACTTATTCTGTTCCGATCAGTAGGAAATCAGACTATGTTCAAGAATTGGACATTTCAAATGAGCCGGGCCCAGTTTGGAGTCGGTGAATTATTCCCGGAAGGAGGTAAATTGTTTGAAACGTACAAAGTTTCCTCCCTCTGGTGCGGTAATGCTGTGTGCTAGTGGGACGGGATCAAGACGCACGGCACTGCCTTGAGGCCCCAAAGAAATGTTCCAAAGATGGCATCTCTGAGACACCCACAAAAAAAACCACAATGGAAAAACTTTACAAAATTTGACCTTTCCCAGTTCAGAGGTAGAGTTGTGGGTGGTAGCATCGAGCTAGGTGGCTGAAATTCAAGTCAGACCTTTTGCACATGCCCTACACGGAGAGTGCAAAGTTTCATGTCTTTAGCTTTAAGGCAAAGTGTCGAGTCTGCAAAAAATACTTTTTCGACAATTTAACATTTAGTCATTTTTAAATTTTTAGCCAAATAACACACTTATTCTGTTCCGATCAGTAGGAAATCAGACTATGTTCAACAATTGGACATTTCAAATGAGCCGGGCCCAGTTTGGAGTCGGTGAATTATTCCCCGAAGGAGGAGGCACACACACAGCCTGGGAGCACACACATACACTCTGGGAGCAAACACACACTGCTCTCTGTCCCCTGCGCACGTGTGACCCTGAGAGCACACACACACACACAGTGGGAGCACACACACTCCTCTCTGTCCCCTGCGCACGTGTGACCCTGAGAGCACACACACACACACAGTGGGAGCACACACACTCCTCTCTGTCCCCTGCGCGCGTGTGACCCTGAGAGCAAACACACACACACAGTGGGAGCACACACACTCCTCTCTGTCCCCTGCGCGCGTGTGTGACCCTGAGAGCACACACACACACACTGGGAGCAGTCACAGACTCCTCTCTCTTCCCAGTGAGTGTGTGTGTGACCCTGAGAGCACACACACACACACACACCGGGAGAAGATAGGCCTGTTGAAGGCCCAGCACAACTCACAGACACACAAACATACACACACACACACACACACACACACACACACACACACACACACACACAGAGTGAGAAGACAGGCCTGTTGAAGCCCCAGCACAGCCCACACACACACAAACACACACACAAGGAGAAGACAGGCCTGTTGAAGGCCCAGCACAGCCCACACACACACACAGACACACACACACACACACACACACACACACACACACACACACACACAGGGAGAAGACAGGCCTGTTGAAGGCCCAGCACAGCCCACACACACACACACACACAAGGAGAAGACAGGCCTGTTGAAGGCCCAGCACAGCCCACACACACACACACACACACACACACACACACACACACACACACAGGGAGAAGACAGGCCTGTTGAAGGCCTAGCACAGCCCACACACACACACAGACACACACAGGGAGAAGACAGGCCTGTTGAAGGCCCAGCACAGCCCACACACACACACACACACACAGACACACACACACACACACACACACACAGGGAGAAGACAGGCCTGTTGAAGGCCCAGCACAGCCCACACACGCACACAGACACTGGGAGCACACACACTCCACTCTCACCCCCGTGTGTGTGTGTGTGTGACACTGGGAGCACACTCACACACACACACACTGGGAGCACACACACTTGTCTGTCACCCCAGCATCTCTGAGACACCCAAAAAAAAAAACACATTGGAAAAACTTAAAAAATTTGACCTCCCAGTTCAGAGGTAGAGTTGTGGGTGGTAGCATCGAGCTAGGTGGCTGAAATTCAAGTCAGACCTTTTGCACATGGCCTAGACGGAGAGTGTAAAGTTTCATGTCTTTAGCTTTAACGCAGTGTCGAGTCTGCAAAAAATACTTTTTTGACAATTTAACATTTAGTCATTTTTCAATTTTTAGCCAAATAACACACTTATTCTGTTCCGATCAGTAGGAAATCAGACTATGTTCAACAATTGGATATTTCAAATGAGCCGGGCCCAGTTTGGAGTCGCTGAATTATTCCCGGAAGGAGGTAAATTGTTTGAAACGTACAAAGTTTCCTCTCTCTGGTGCGGTAATGCTGTGTGCTAGTGGGACGGGATCAAGACGCACGGCACTGCCTTGAGGCCCCAAAGAAATGTTCCAAAGATGGCATCTCTGAGACACCCACAAAAAAAACCACAATGGAAAAACTTTACAAAATTTGACCTTTCCCAGTTCAGAGGTAGAGTTGTGGGTGGTAGCATCGAGCTAGGTGGCTGAAATTCAAGTCAGACCTTTTGCACATGGCCTAGACGGAGAGTGTAAAGTTTCATGTCTTTAGCTTTAAGGCAAAGTGTCGAGTCTGCAAAAAATACTTTTTCGACAATTTAACATTTAGTCATTTTTAAATTTTTAGCCAAATAACACACTTATTCTGTTCCGATCAGTAGGAAATCAGACTATGTTCAAGAATTGGACATTTCAAATGAGCCGGGCCCAGTTTGGAGTCGGTGAATTATTCCCGGAAGGAGGTAAATTGTTTGAAACGTACAAAGTTTCCTCCCTCTGGTGCGGTAATGCTGTGTGCTAGTGGGACGGGATCAAGACGCACGGCACTGCCTTGAGGCCCCAAAGAAATGTTCCAAAGATGGCATCTCTGAGTCACCCACAAAAAAAACCACAATGGAAAAACTTTAAAAAATTTGACCTTTCCCAGTTCAGAGGTAGAGTTGTGGGTGGTAGCATCGAGCTAGGTGGCTGAAATTCAAGTCAGACCTTTTGCACATGCCCTACACGGAGAGTGCAAAGTTTCATGTCTTTAGCTTTAAGGCAAAGTGTCGAGTCTGCAAAAAATACTTTTTCGACAATTTAACATTTAGTCATTTTTAAATTTTTAGCCAAATAACACACTTATTCTGTTCCGATCAGTAGGAAATCAGACTATGTTCAAGAATTGGACATTTCAAATGAGCCGGGCCCAGTTTGGAGTCGGTGAATTATTCCCGGAAGGAGGTAAATTGTTTGAAACGTACAAAGTTTCCTCCCTCTGGTGCGGTAATGCTGTGTGCTAGTGGGACGGGATCAAGACGCACGGCACTGCCTTGAGGCCCCAAAGAAATGTTCCAAAGATGGCATCTCTGAGACACCCACAAAAAAAACCACAATGGAAAAACTTTACAAAATTTGACCTTTCCCAGTTCAGAGGTAGAGTTGTGGGTGGTAGCATCGAGCTAGGTGGCTGAAATTCAAGTCAGACCTTTTGCACATGCCCTACACGGAGAGTGCAAAGTTTCATGTCTTTAGCTTTAAGGCAAAGTGTCGAGTCTGCAAAAAATACTTTTTCGACAATTTAACATTTAGTCATTTTTAAATTTTTAGCCAAATAACACACACACACACACAGACACACACACACACACACACACACACAGGGAGAAGACAGGCCTGTTGAAGGCCCAGCACAGCCCACACACGCACACAGACACTGGGAGCACACACACTCCACTCTCACCCCCGTGTGTGTGTGTGTGTGACACTGGGAGCACACTCACACACACACACACTGGGAGCACACACACTTGTCTGTCACCCCAGCATCTCTGAGACACCCAAAAAAAAAAACACATTGGAAAAACTTAAAAAATTTGACCTCCCAGTTCAGAGGTAGAGTTGTGGGTGGTAGCATCGAGCTAGGTGGCTGAAATTCAAGTCAGACCTTTTGCACATGGCCTAGACGGAGAGTGTAAAGTTTCATGTCTTTAGCTTTAACGCAGTGTCGAGTCTGCAAAAAATACTTTTTTGACAATTTAACATTTAGTCATTTTTCAATTTTTAGCCAAATAACACACTTATTCTGTTCCGATCAGTAGGAAATCAGACTATGTTCAACAATTGGATATTTCAAATGAGCCGGGCCCAGTTTGGAGTCGCTGAATTATTCCCGGAAGGAGGTAAATTGTTTGAAACGTACAAAGTTTCCTCTCTCTGGTGCGGTAATGCTGTGTGCTAGTGGGACGGGATCAAGACGCACGGCACTGCCTTGAGGCCCCAAAGAAATGTTCCAAAGATGGCATCTCTGAGACACCCACAAAAAAAACCACAATGGAAAAACTTTACAAAATTTGACCTTTCCCAGTTCAGAGGTAGAGTTGTGGGTGGTAGCATCGAGCTAGGTGGCTGAAATTCAAGTCAGACCTTTTGCACATGGCCTAGACGGAGAGTGTAAAGTTTCATGTCTTTAGCTTTAAGGCAAAGTGTCGAGTCTGCAAAAAATACTTTTTCGACAATTTAACATTTAGTCATTTTTAAATTTTTAGCCAAATAACACACTTATTCTGTTCCGATCAGTAGGAAATCAGACTATGTTCAAGAATTGGACATTTCAAATGAGCCGGGCCCAGTTTGGAGTCGGTGAATTATTCCCGGAAGGAGGTAAATTGTTTGAAACGTACAAAGTTTCCTCCCTCTGGTGCGGTAATGCTGTGTGCTAGTGGGACGGGATCAAGACGCACGGCACTGCCTTGAGGCCCCAAAGAAATGTTCCAAAGATGGCATCTCTGAGTCACCCACAAAAAAAACCACAATGGAAAAACTTTAAAAAATTTGACCTTTCCCAGTTCAGAGGTAGAGTTGTGGGTGGTAGCATCGAGCTAGGTGGCTGAAATTCAAGTCAGACCTTTTGCACATGCCCTACACGGAGAGTGCAAAGTTTCATGTCTTTAGCTTTAAGGCAAAGTGTCGAGTCTGCAAAAAATACTTTTTCGACAATTTAACATTTAGTCATTTTTAAATTTTTAGCCAAATAACACACTTATTCTGTTCCGATCAGTAGGAAATCAGACTATGTTCAAGAATTGGACATTTCAAATGAGCCGGGCCCAGTTTGGAGTCGGTGAATTATTCCCGGAAGGAGGTAAATTGTTTGAAACGTACAAAGTTTCCTCCCTCTGGTGCGGTAATGCTGTGTGCTAGTGGGACGGGATCAAGACGCACGGCACTGCCTTGAGGCCCCAAAGAAATGTTCCAAAGATGGCATCTCTGAGACACCCACAAAAAAAACCACAATGGAAAAACTTTACAAAATTTGACCTTTCCCAGTTCAGAGGTAGAGTTGTGGGTGGTAGCATCGAGCTAGGTGGCTGAAATTCAAGTCAGACCTTTTGCACATGCCCTACACGGAGAGTGCAAAGTTTCATGTCTTTAGCTTTAAGGCAAAGTGTCGAGTCTGCAAAAAATACTTTTTCGACAATTTAACATTTAGTCATTTTTAAATTTTTAGCCAAATAACACACTTATTCTGTTCCGATCAGTAGGAAATCAGACTATGTTCAACAATTGGACATTTCAAATGAGCCGGGCCCAGTTTGGAGTCGGTGAATTATTCCCCGAAGGAGGAGGCACACACACAGCCTGGGAGCACACACATACACTCTGGGAGCAAACACACACTGCTCTCTGTCCCCTGCGCACGTGTGACCCTGAGAGCACACACACACACACAGTGGGAGCACACACACTCCTCTCTGTCCCCTGCGCGCGTGTGACCCTGAGAGCAAACACACACACACAGTGGGAGCACACACACTCCTCTCTGTCCCCTGCGCGCGTGTGTGACCCTGAGAGCACACACACACACACTGGGAGCAGTCACAGACTCCTCTCTCTTCCCAGTGAGTGTGTGTGTGACCCTGAGAGCACACACACACACACACACCGGGAGAAGATAGGCCTGTTGAAGGCCCAGCACAACTCACAGACACACAAACATACACACACACACACACACACACACACACACACACACACACAGAGTGAGAAGACAGGCCTGTTGAAGCCCCAGCACAGCCCACACACACACAAACACACACACAAGGAGAAGACAGGCCTGTTGAAGGCCCAGCACAGCCCACACACACACACAGACACACACAGGGAGAAGACAGGCCTGTTGAAGGCCCAGCACAGCCCACACACACACACAGACACACACAGGGAGAAGACAGGCCTGTTGAAGGCCCAGCACAGCCCACACACACACACACACACACACACACACACACACACACACACACACACACACACACACACACACACAGGGAGAAGACAGGCCTGTTGAAGGCCCAGCACAGCCCACACACACAAGGAGAAGACAGGCCTGTTGAAGGCCCAGCACAGCCCACACACACACACACACACACACACACACACACACACACACACACACACACACACAGGGAGAAGACAGGCTTGTTGACGGCCCAGCACAGCCCACACACACACACACACACACACACAAGGAGAAGACAGGCCTGTTGAAGGCCCAGCACAGCCCACACACACACACACACACACACACACATACACACACACACACACACACACACAGGGAGAAGACAGGCCTGTTGAAGGCCCAGCACAGCCCACACACACAAGGAGAAGATAGGCCTGTTGAAGGCCCAGCACAGCCCACACACACACACACACAGACACACACACACACAGGGAGAAGACAGGCCTGTTGAAGGCCCAGCACAGCCCACACACACAAGGAGAAGACAGGCCTGTTGAAGGCCCAGCACAGCTCTCACACACACACACACACACACACACACAAACACACACAAACAGGGAGAAGACAGGCTTGTTGAAGGCCCAGCACAGCCCACACACACACACACACACACACACAAGGAGAAGACAGGCCTGTTGAAGGCCCAGCACAGTCCACACACACACACACACACACACACAGACACACACAGGGAGAAGACAGTCCTGTTGAAGGCCCAGCACAACTCACACACACACATACACACACACACTCACACACACACACACACACACACACACACACACACACAAGGAGAAGACAGGCCTGTTGAAGCCCCAGCACAGCCCACACACACACACACACACACACACACACACACACACACACACACACACACACACACACACAGGGAGAAGACAGGCCTGTTGAAGCCCCAGCACAGCCCACACACACACACCACACACACAAGGAGAAGACAGGCCTGTTGAAGGCCCAGCACAGCCAACAAGCACACACACACACATAAAAAACACACACACACACACACACAGGGAGAAGACAGGCCTGTTGAAGGCCCAGCACAGCCCACACACACACACACACACACACACACAGGGAGAAGACAGGCCTGATGAAGGCCCAGCACAGCCCACACACACACACACACACACACACACACACACACACACACACACACACACACACAGGGAGAAGACAGGCCTGTTGAAGGCCCAGCACAGCCCACACACACACACAGACACACACAGGGAGAAGACAGGCCTGTTGAAGGCCCAGCACAGCCCACACACACACACACACACACAGACACACAAGGAGAAGACAGGCCTGTTGAAGGCCCAGCACAGCCCACACACGCACACACACACTGGGAGCACACACACTCCACTCTCACCCCCGTGTGTGTGTGTGTGTGTGTGTGTGTGTGTGTGACACTGGGAGCACTCACACACACACACACTGGGAGCACACACACTTGTCTGTCACCCCAGCATCTCTGAGACACCCAAAAAAAAAAACACATTGGAAAAACTTTAAACAATTTGACCTCCCAGTTCAGAGGTAGAGTTGTGGGTGGTAGCATCGAGCTAGGTGGCTGAAATTCAAGTCAGACCTTTTTCACATGGCCTACACGGAGAGTGCAACGTTTCGTCTCTTTAGCTTTAACGCAGTGTCGAGTCTGCAAAAAATACTTTTTTTTTCAATTTAACATTTAGTCATTTTTCAATTTTTAGCCAAATAACACACTTATGCTGTTCCGATCAGTATGAAATCAGACTATGTTCAACAATTGGACATTTCAAATGAGCCGGGCCCAGTTTGGAGTCGGTGAATTATTCCCCGAAGTAGGTAAATTGTTTGAAACGTACAAAGTTTCCTCCCTCTGGTGCGGTAATGCTGTGTGCTAGTGGGACAGGATCAAGACGCACGGCACTGCCTTGAGGCCCCAAAGAAATGTTCCAAAGATGGCATCTCTGAGTCACCCACAAAAAAAACCACAATGAAAAAACTTTAAAAAATTTGACCTCTCCCAGTTCAGAGATAGAGTTGTGGACGGTAGCATTGAGCTAGGTGGCTGAAATTCAAGTCAGAACTTTTGCACATGGCCTAGACGGAGAGTGTAAAGTTTCATGTCTTTAGCTTTAAGGCAAAGTGTCGAGTCTACAAAAAATACTTTTTCGACAATTTAACATTTAGTCATTTTTCAATTTTTAGCCAAATAACACACTTATTCTGTTCCGATCAGTAGGAAATCAGACTATGTTCAACAATTGGATATTTCAAATGAGCCGGGCCCAGTTTGGAGTCGGTGAATTATTCCCAGAAGGAGGTAAATTGTTTGAAACGTACAAAGTTTCCTCCCTCTGGTGCGGTAATGCTGTGTGCTAGTGGGACGGGATCAAGACGCACGGCACTGCCTTGAGGCCCCAAAGAAATGTTCCAAAGATGGCATCTCTGAGACACACACAAAAAAAACCACAATGGAAAAACTTTACAAAATTTGACCTTTCCCAGTTCAGAGGTAGAGTTGTGGGTGGTAGCATCGAGCTAGGTGGCTGAAATTCAAGTCAGACCTTTTGCACATGGCCTAGACGGAGAGTGTAAAGTTTCATGTCTTTAGCTTTAAGGCAAAGTGTCGAGTCTGCAAAAAATACTTTTTCGACAATTTAACATTTAGTCATTTTTAAATTTTTAGCCAAATAACACACTTATTCTGTTCCGATCAGTAGGAAATCAGACTATGTTCAACAATTGGATATTTCAAATGAGCCGGGCCCAGTTTGGAGTCGCTGAATTATTCCCGGAAGGAGGTAAATTGTTTGAACCGTACAAAGTTTCCTCCCTCTGGTGCGGTAATGCTGTGTGCTAGTGGGACAGGATCAAGACGCACGGCACTGCCTTGAGGCCCCAAAGAAATGTTCCAAAGATGGCATCTCTGAGTCACCCACAAAAAAAACCACAATGAAAAAACTTTAAAAAATTTGACCTCTCCCAGTTCAGAGATAGAGTTGTGGACGGTAGCATTGAGCTAGGTGGCTGAAATTCAAGTCAGAACTTTTGCACATGGCCTAGACGGAGAGTGTAAAGTTTCATGTCTTTAGCTTTAAGGCAAAGTGTCGAGTCTGCAAAAAATACTTTTTCGACAATTTAACATTTAGTCATTTTTCAATTTTTAGCCAAATAACACACTTATTCTGTTCCGATCAGTAGGAAATCAGACTATGTTCAACAATTGGATATTTCAAATGAGCCGGGCCCAGTTTGGAGTCGGTGAATTATTCCCAGAAGGAGGTAAATTGTTTGAAATGTACAAAGTTTCCTCCCTCTGGTGCGGTAATGCTGTGTGCTAGTGGGACGGGATCAAGACGCACGGCACTGCCTTGAGGCCCCAAAGAAATGTTCCAAAGATGGCATCTCTGAGACACACACAAAAAAAACACAATGGAAAAACTTTACAAAATTTGACCTTTCCCAGTTCAGAGGTAGAGTTGTGGGTGGTAGCATCGAGCTAGGTGGCTGAAATTCAAGTCAGACCTTTTGCACATGGCCTAGACGGAGAGTGTAAAGTTTCATGTCTTTAGCTTTAAGGCAAAGTGTCGAGTCTGCAAAAAATACTTTTTCGACAATTTAACATTTAGTCATTTTTTAATTTTTAGCCAAATAACACACTTATTCTGTTCCGATCAGTAGGAAATCAGACTATGTTCAACAATTGGATATTTCAAATGAGCCGGGCCCAGTTTGGAGTCGCTGAATTATTCCCGGAAGGAGGTAAATTGTTTGAAACGTACAAAGTTTCCTCCCTCTGGTGCGGTAATGCTGTGTGCTAGTGGGACGGGATCAAGACGCACGGCACTGCCTTGAGGCCCCAAAGAAATGTTCCAAAGATGGCATCTCTGAGTCACCCACAAAAAAAAACACAATGGAAAAACTTTAAAAAATTTGACCTCTCCCAGTTCAGAGATAGAGTTGTGGACGGTAGCATTGAGCTAGGTGGCTGAAATTCAAGTCAGACCTTTTGCACTTGGCCTAGACGGAGAGTGTAAAGTTTCATGTCTTAAGCTTTAAGGCAAAGTGTCGAGTCTGCAAAAAAAACTTTTTTGACAATTTAACATTTAGTCATTTTTCAATTTTTAGCCAAATAACACACTTATGCTGTTCCGATCAGTATGAAATCAGACTATGTTCAACAATTGGACATTTCAAATGAGCCGGGCCCAGTTTGGAGTCAGTGAATTATTCCCCGAAGGAGGAGGCACACACACAGCCTGGGAGCACACACATACACTCTGGGAGCAAACACACACTGCTCTCTGTCCCCTGCGCGCGTGTATGACCCTGAGAGCACACACACACACAAAGTGGGAGCACACACACTCCTCTCTGTCCCCTGCGCGCGTGTGTGACCCTGAGAGCACACACACACACACTGGGAGCAGTCACAGACTCCTCTCTCTCCCCAGTGAGTGTGTGTGTGACCCTGAGAGCACACACACACACACTGGGAGCAGTCACAGACTCCTCTCTCTCCCCAGTGAGTGTGTGTGTGACCCTGAGAGCACACACACACACACACACCGGGAGAAGATAGGCCTCTTGAAGGCCCAGCACAACTCACACACACACATACATACACACACACACACACACACACACACACACACACACACAGTGAGAAGACAGGCCTGTTGAAGCCCCAGCACAGCCCCCACACACACACACACACAGGGAGAAGACAGGCCTGTTGAAGGCCCAGCACAGTCCACACACACACACAGACACACACAGGGAGAAGACAGGCCTGTTGAAGGCCCAGCACAGCCACACACACACACACACACACACACACACACACACACACACACACACACACACACACACACACACACACACAGGGAGAAGACAGGCCTGTTGAAGGCCCAGCACAGCCCACACACACAAGGAGAAGATAGGCCTGTTGAAGGCCCAGCACAGCCCACACACACACACACACACACACACACACACACAGGGAGAAGACAGGCCTGTTGAAGGCCCAGCACAGCCCACACACACAAGGAGAAGACAGGCCTGTTGAAGGCCCAGCACAGCCCACACACACACACACACACACACACACACACACACACACAGACACAGGGAGAAGACAGGCTTGTTGAAGGCCCAGCACAGCACAGCCCACACACACACACACACACACACACACACACACAAGGAGAAGACAGGCCTGTTGAAGGCCCAGCACAGCCCACACACACACACACACACACACACACACACACACACACACACAGGGAGAAGACAGGCCTGTTGAAGGCCCAGCACAGTCCACACACACACACACACACACACACACACACAGACACACACAGGGAGAAGACAGGCCTGTTGAAGGCCCAGCACAGTCCACACACACACACACACACACACACACACACACACAGACACACACAGGGAGAAGACAGGCCTGTTGAAGGCCCAGCACAGCTCACACACACACACACACACACACACACACACACACACAGGGAGAAGACAGGCCTGTTGAAGGCCCAGCACAGCCCACACACACAAGGAGAAGACAGGCCTGTTGAAGGCCCAGCACAGCCCACACACACACACACACACACACACACACAGACACAGGGAGAAGACAGGCTTGTTGAAGGCCCAGCACAGCACAGCCCACACACACACACACACACACACACACACACAAGGAGAAGACAGGCCTGTTGAAGGCCCAGCACAGCCCACACACACACACACACACACACACACACACACACACACACACAGGGAGAAGACAGGCCTGTTGAAGGCCCAGCACAGTCCACACACACACACACACACACACACAGACACACACAGGGAGAAGACAGGCCTGTTGAAGGCCCAGCACAGTCCACACACACACACACACACACACACACACACACAGACACACACAGGGAGAAGACAGGCCTGTTGAAGGCCCAGCACAGCTCACACACACACACACACACACACACACACACACACAGACACACACACACACACACACACACACACACACACAGGGAGAAGACAGGCTTGTTGAAGGCCCAGCACAGCCAACACACACACACACACACAAGGAGAAGACAGGCCTGTTGAAGGCCCAGCACAGCCCACACACACACACACACACACACACACACACACACACACACACACACACACACACAGGGAGAAGACAGGCCTGTTGAAGGCCCAGCACAGCCCACACACACACACAGACACACACAGGGAGAAGACAGGCCTGTTGAAGGCCCAGCACAGCCCACACACACACACACACACTCACACACACAAGGAGAAGACAGGCCTGTTGAAGGCCCAGCACAGCCCACACACACACACACACACACACACACACACACACACACACACACACACACACACACAGGGAGAAGACAGGCCTGTTGAAGGCCCAACACAGCCCACACACACAAGGAGAAGATAGGCCTGTTGAAGGCCCAGCACAGCCCACACACACACACACACACACACACACACACACACAGGGAGAAGACAGGCCTGTTGAAGGCCCAGCACAGCCCATACACACAAGGAGAAGACAGGCCTGTTGAAGGCCCAGCACAGCCCACACACACACACACACACACACACACACACACACACACAGACACAGGGAGAAGACAGGCTTGTTGAAGGCCCAGCACAGCCCACACACACACACACACACACACACACACACAAGGAGAAGACAGGCCTGTTGAAGGCCCAGCACAGCCCACACACACACACACACACACACACACACACACACACACACAGGGAGAAGACAGGCCTGTTGAAGGCCCAGCACAGTCCACACACACACACACAGACACACACAGGGAGAAGACAGGCCTGTTGAAGGCCCAGCACAGCTCACACACACACACACACACACACACACACACACACACACACAGACACACACACACACACACACACACACACACAGGGAGAAGACAGGCTTGTTGAAGGCCCAGCACAGCCCACACACACACACACACACACACACACACACACACACACACACACACACACACACACACACACACACAGGGAGAAGACAGGCCTGTTGAAGGCCCAGCACAGCCCACACACACACACACACAAGGAGAAGACAGGCCTGTTGAAGGCCCAGCACAGCCCAGACACACACACACACACACACACACACACACACACACACACACACACACACACACACACACACACACAGGGAGAAGACAGGCCTGTTGAAGGCCCAGAACAGCCCACACACACACACACACACAAGGAGAAGACAGGCCTGTTGAAGGCCCAGCACAGCCCACACACACACACACACACACACACACACACACACACACACACACACACACAGGGAGAAGACAGGCCTGTTGGAGGCCTAGCACAGCCCACACACACACACAGACACACACAGGGAGAAGACAGGCCTGTTGAAGGCCCAGCACAGCCCACACACACACACACACACACTCACACACACAAGGAGAAGACAGGCCTGTTGAAGGCCCAGCACAGCCCACACACACACACACACACTGGGAGCACACACACTCCACTCTCACCCCCGTGTGTGTGTGTGTGTGACACTGGGAGCACACTCACACACACACACACTGGGAGCACACACACTTGTCTGTCACCCCAGCATCTCTGAGACACCCAAAAAAAAAAACACATTGGAAAAACTTAAAAAATTTGACCTCCCAGTTCAGAGGTAGAGTTGTGGGTGGTAGCATCGAGCTAGGTGGCTGAAATTCAAGTCAGACCTTTTTCACATGGCCTACACGGAGAGTGCAACGTTTCGTCTCTTTAGCTTTAACGCAGTGTCGAGTCTGCAAAAAATACTTTTTTTTTCAATTTAACATTTAGTCATTTTTCAATTTTTAGCCAAATAACACACTTATGCTGTTCCGATCAGTATGAAATCAGACTATGTTCAACAATTGGACATTTCAAATGAGCCGGGCCCAGTTTGGAGTCGGTGAATTATTCCCCGAAGTAGGTAAATTGTTTGAAACGTACAAAGTTTCCTCCCTCTGGTGCGGTAATGCTGTGTGCTAGTGGGACAGGATCAAGACGCACGGCACTGCCTTGAGGCCCCAAAGAAATGTTCCAAAGATGGCATCTCTGAGTCACCCACAAAAAAAACCACAATGAAAAAACTTTAAAAAATTTGACCTCTCCCAGTTCAGAGATAGAGTTGTGGACGGTAGCATTGAGCTAGGTGGCTGAAATTCAAGTCAGAACTTTTGCACATGGCCTAGACGGAGAGTGTAAAGTTTCATGTCTTTAGCTTTAAGGCAAAGTGTCGAGTCTGCAAAAAATACTTTTTCGACAATTTAACATTTAGTCATTTTTCAATTTTTAGCCAAATAACACACTTATTCTGTTCCGATCAGTAGGAAATCAGACTATGTTCAACAATTGGATATTTCAAATGAGCCGGGCCCAGTTTGGAGTCGGTGAATTATTCCCAGAAGGAGGTAAATTGTTTGAAACGTACAAAGTTTCCTCCCTCTGGTGCGGTAATGCTGTGTGCTAGTGGGACGGGATCAAGACGCACGGCACTGCCTTGAGGCCCCAAAGAAATGTTCCAAAGATGGCATCTCTGAGACACACACAAAAAAAACCACAATGGAAAAACTTTACAAAATTTGACCTTTCCCAGTTCAGAGGTAGAGTTGTGGGTGGTAGCATCGAGCTAGGTGGCTGAAATTCAAGTCAGACCTTTTGCACATGGCCTAGACGGAGAGTGTAAAGTTTCATGTCTTTAGCTTTAAGGCAAAGTGTCGAGTCTGCAAAAAATACTTTTTCGACAATTTAACATTTAGTCATTTTTTAATTTTTAGCCAAATAACACACTTATTCTGTTCCGATCAGTAGGAAATCAGACTATGTTCAACAATTGGATATTTCAAATGAGCCGGGCCCAGTTTGGAGTCGCTGAATTATTCCCGGAAGGAGGTAAATTGTTTGAAACGTACAAAGTTTCCTCCCTCTGGTGCGGTAATGCTGTGTGCTAGTGGGACGGGATCAAGACGCACGGCACTGCCTTGAGGCCCCAAAGAAATGTTCCAAAGATGGCATCTCTGAGTCACCCACAAAAAAAAACACAATGGAAAAACTTTAAAAAATTTGACCTCTCCCAGTTCAGAGATAGAGTTGTGGACGGTAGCATTGAGCTAGGTGGCTGAAATTCAAGTCAGACCTTTTGCACATGGCCTAGACGGAGAGTGTAAAGTTTCATGTCTTAAGCTTTAAGGCAAAGTGTCGAGTCTGCAAAAAAAACTTTTTTGACAATTTAACATTTAGTCATTTTTCAATTTTTAGCCAAATAACACACTTATGCTGTTCCGATCAGTATGAAATCAGACTATGTTCAACAATTGGACATTTCAAATGAGCCGGGCCCAGTTTGGAGTCGGTGAATTATTCCCCGAAGGAGGAGGCACACACACAGCCTGGGAGCACACACATACACTCTGGGAGCAAACACACACTGCTCTCTGTCCCCTGCGCGCGTGTATGACCCTGAGAGCACACACACACACACAGTGGGAGCACACACACTCCTCTCTGTCCCCTGCGCGCGTGTGTGACCCTGAGAGCACACACACACACACTGGGAGCAGTCACAGACTCCTCTCTCTCCCCAGTGAGTGTGTGTGTGACCCTGAGAGCACACACACACACACTGGGAGCAGTCACAGACTCCTCTCTCTCCCCAGTGAGTGTGTGTGTGACCCTGAGAGCACACACACACACACACACCGGGAGAAGATAGGCCTCTTGAAGGCCCAGCACAACTCACACACACACATACATACACACACACACACACACACACACACACACACACACACAGTGAGAAGACAGGCCTGTTGAAGCCCCAGCACAGCCCCCACACACACACACACACAGACACACACAGGGAGAAGACAGGCCTGTTGAAGGCCCAGCACAGCCCACACACACACACAGACACACACAGGGAGAAGACAGGCCTGTTGAAGGCCCAGCACAGCCCACACACACACACACACACACACACACACACACACACACACACACACACACACACACACACACACACACAGGGAGAAGACAGGCCTGTTGAAGGCCCAGCACAGCCCACACACACAAGGAGAAGATAGGCCTGTTGAAGGCCCAGCACAGCCCACACACACACACACACACACACACACACACACAGGGAGAAGACAGGCCTGTTGAAGGCCCAGCACAGCCCACACACACAAGGAGAAGACAGGCCTGTTGAAGGCCCAGCACAGCCCACACACACACACACACACACACACACACACACACACACAGACACAGGGAGAAGACAGGCTTGTTGAAGGCCCAGCACAGCACAGC